>NC_057810.1:112314112-112320674 GCF_018294505.1 Triticum aestivum
CGGATCTCGGGTAGGGGGTCCCGAACTGTGCGTCTAAGGCTAATGGTAACAGGAGGCGGGGACACGATGTTTACCCAGGTTCGGGCCCTCTCGATGGAGGTAATACCCTACTTCCTGCTTGATTGATCTTGATGATATGAGTATTACAAGAGTTGATCTACCACGAGATCATGGAGGATAAACCCTAGAAGCTAGCCTATGATTCTGATTGTTGTTCTACGGACTAAACCCTCCGGTTTATATAGACACCGGAGGGGGCTAGGGTTACACAGAGTCAGTTACAGAGATGGAGATCTACACATTCGAATAGCCAAGATTGCCTTCCACGCAAAGGAGAGTCCCACCCAGATATGGGATGAAGTCTTCAATCTTGTATATTCATAGTCCAACAGTCCGGCTGTCCGAGGACCCCCTAATCCAGGACCCCCTAAACCAGGCTTCAATGACGATGAGTCCGGTGCGCAAATTGTCTTCGGCATTGCAAGGCGGGTTCCTTCACTATAAAAAAAATACACTTCCGTGATGATACGTGTTTGTCACAGTAGGTCGCGTTTTTTGTCATGCATGTACATCCATGATGATTTTATGACAGAATCAAGATACTCATACCTGTGCTGTCGTAGAAGTGTTCCATGACATTACCAAAATTATAATCACGGAAGTGTCCACCTACATGACGATAAATCGCGTGTCACAAAAGTGCTTTCGTCAAGGGTGACCGACACGTGGCATCCACAGTAACGGAACACCGTTAAGCTATCGGTTCGGGTTTTGGATCCGATAACCCGTTAACAGCCGCAACCAATGGGGATTTTCCACGTGTAAAATCATCATTGGCTGGAGGAAACACGTGTCGGCTCATCATTGGGACAGATGTCATCCACTCACTGGACAGAAGGCGCCTATGATACGTCGACACATGGCATGACCCAACAGTGGCCCATTCTTGTGAAAAGGCCGGCCCATTTGACTTGGTCAAAAGTTGGCGGGCCGGCCCATGGAAAGCATGTTAACGGCCTGTTAGCGTATAGCCCATTTACAACTCGCTAACCCAAGGCCCGTTACGCCTTATGCGAATTAGGACCAGTAGCGTCATTTGGGCCATCCAATATGATTCCAGCCCGTTTTCACTTCTGGCCCATGTATGGCCCATGACGTCTTTCGGCCCATATGAGGCCTTTGTAACTCTTGGCCCATTAGCGGCCCCTGCTGAAACTGGTCCGTAATGAACAGTGTATTACTTTACACCCATTAACGGCCCGCGGTGAAACTGGCCCGTAATGAACAGTGTAACACTTTATACCCATTAACGTGCGGTTATTCCGTTGGGCCGTTTCCAGCCCAAGTTAACTTTCGGCCTTCTGAGGGCCCATTTATTCTTGGGCTCATTTGCAGCATTCGGTTACTTACGGCCCGTTATTGTCATTTTCTACTTGTGGGCCAAATTCAGCCCGTCGTTACAGTCGGCCCGTTTGTGGTCCGTTAGTCTGTTGGGCCATTTTCATAGCATCACCAAATACGGCCTATTAACGGCCCGTTTATATGGTCAGCCCATAAAACGTACGATTTCCATTATAGACCCGTCTACGGTCCATTAAAGGCCCGTACAAGACCCATAAATGAGTCGGCGGCCCATGGATCCTATGTGACGTAGAAGGCCCATGGATCCTGCGAGACGTAGAAGGCCCATGGATCCTACGAGACGTAGAAGGCCCATGGATCCGATGGCCCGTGAAGGGCCATGGTCGGGCAAGTTGGCCCCCGTTTGAACGATATAGCATATTCAAAGAATTATCCTACTCAATACTATCACCTCTAAAAAGCATACACTATACAACAAAGAGATCAAGGCATAGAAAGGTAGAATAATCCTACACTATACAATAAAGAAATTACAACCGATTATACCCACTGGGCATTATGGTTCGACACAGGTGATAATAAAGCATACACAAACAACAAATTACATACACTGGGCAAATACAACTCATACATCATGGACGCGCATCAACTTAACTCCATTTGAACTATAATCTCTTTAAAAAATAGGATTGGCTGGATTCAGATAGCACAAATTTTAGTCTGCAAAATCTCCAATTCCTTCATGGTTACCTCAGTGTCTTGTTTCCTTTTTTTGACTCCTGCATCTAATACCTGCATGTCCAATCTTAACTTGTTGATTATACATTGACAATCATGTACACGTTGTCTTGCCACATCTAGTTGATGCTCGAGAACATCAGCACATTCGAATTCCAATCCATAATCATTCGGTAACGGCTATGCCGCACTGCTCGCAGATTTTTATGTTGATGTCACTTCATCCTGAAATGTTTGTGTAAGTACACATGACTAGGGCAAAAATATAGTTACAACAGTGAAGCGAACAAGATACTATTTTGTACTACATGGCAAAACAGGACTAACATTAATGTTACACGTCACTTTCACAAAAAAATGTTACACGTCATGAAGCATAAGAAGGTGATATTTTAAAAATTATAAAAAAGATAGTCTGTGCAGCCTGCCTACAGAAATCCCTCTTAGCTCATCAGAGGAGCATGATGTTGGGGCCCAATCGAAAACACCGACAAGTTACAAATTTAGACAGCATGTTGCATATAAGTAAGCAAGCAGTTGGCCATTCTGTACCTCAATTAAAGTCATAGGCAGCATAATGAACAACAGAGGATTTCATACAAACATACTACAACAGGCAAAACTATGCAATCATTAGCGTAGTATAAACTAGATTGTGAGCTAATAGTTGGTTAATAGACTTCAAAGCTTTAGGCATACTTCGGCGAAGTAATTAAATGGTAACACCTTTAATTATGTCAACTAACAGTGATACAAGTACCGAACATCAGGCATAATTATTTGGGCATCTCATTAAGTGAGGACAAATAAAGCAATTGAAAAGAGAAAACTAACTATGCCTGAAACAAACAAGGAATTGAACTTTTGAGTTGCATACAGTGACTTACCTTAGCAGGTTGAAGAGGCTCGCCGCAGCTCCTACTTCTCTTGCAAGGCTCCTTCCTAACATCTTGTAGTTGGAAATCTTCAATCTTATCTTCATTGCACCCCCTCTGCAAGGTGACACAAACTAGTTACTCGTCTCCTTGGAAGATAAATATGCATACTTTTCAGTCTGTGAACACAAAAGGATGAGATTATAACAAAACACCACCATATAATGAAACATGCCGCATCTCTTGCACTTGCACACAATGAAATGAGCATTTACTATGTCTGCACTATGTAAAAACTAGGCATACCTTCGAACTGGATCTCCAGGTACTCTTGGAGAGCCTACTGTAGTGTACAGCCAAACCTTTATGTCACCTCTGAGTTAGAGAAGGCCCCACTACAGCAGCCCTTAGTGTTTAAATCATTGACAAGCTCTGTTAGAGTGTTAGGTCAAGAACAACAAGTAATCATAGCAAACAGTCCTAGTATGGCTGGCTGATGCAAACAAGCAATTGAACAAATGTGTGAGCAAATCTTACATATCAAGAAAAGAAGCAAAGAAGGAGGGTTAAAGACCATCACTTGACTGACCAGATTTAAGGGGCATTTAAACATCATGTGCAACGTATGAACTAACATAAACATTGCATATTCCAGATTCTACAATGGAATGCACATGTATTAGGTTATGCCATGTATGATGATGCCTAAATGTACAGATAGTAAGCAGGAGTGATTCATCATTGCACGCACAATTGAATTGCAGGTTAAGGGCTAGTTCGATTCCGCCTTTTCAGGGCATATTGTCAAAATAAGCCATAAAAGATGTAAAGAAGTCATTTTTGAGTTATGGGCTTGGGCTTAACTAATTTCGCTTTGGAGGGGGGTGTTTCGGGTAGAACCTCACTAAAAATTGAAGGGAAGGGGAATAGTGAAATGACTCTGTTGTCTTCCTATATTACACTCAAAATGCAACTGCTGACGCCCATGTCACACCTGACCCTCAAGTAAAAACAAACACGCAAGCATTCATTGCCCTGCCCGCTTGCATCTCCTCTCCCCTTTCCCTCTACCTCGATCCCCTTCCTGCAGCACTAGGGTTCCTCCAGCGAGCCGTCGCCACTGGTCCCATCCGGCCTAGTCCTCGACGATGCTATGTCCAGCTAGGCTACATGGCCGGCGAATAGGGGCAAATCTCCCTGGCTGCTCCTCCCTCTAGCGCATCCCCTCATTCTCATGGTCTCCAGCAGCTGCTCCACTGTGGTTCGTCCAACGCACTACTCCGGCAGGCGCTGCACAACTACGGCTGATGCCACACTGCGGTAGAAGGCACCTTGTCCCCCCTGCCCTCCTCCCAGGCCATGGCCTTGAGGTGCTGTTGAAGGATGAGCTCATCCAACAAGGTAAGGATCTCCTCTGATTTTTTGCCAAATTTTCATTCTGATCCACTATATGATGAATTGCTATGAGCTGCTTCTGCTGCTGCTATATGATGCATTGCTATGAGCTGCTCCTGCTGCTGCTATATGATGAATTGCTATGAGCTACTGCTGCTGTATGATGAGTTGCTATGAGCTGCTGCTGCTGCTATATGATGAATTGCTATGAGCTGCTGTTGCTGCTATATGATGAGTTGCTACAAGCTGCTCCTACTGCTGCTATATGATGAATTGCTATGAGCTGCTCCTGCTGCTGCTATATGATGAATTGCTATGAGCTGCTCCTGCTGCTGCTATATGATGAATTGCTATGAGCTGCTGCTGGTATATGATGAATTGCAGACTGCTGTTGTTGTATGATGAGTTGCTATGAGCTGCTGCTGCTATATGATGCTTTTAGGTGGTGCTGCTATATGATAATAACCAGCCACTTGGACCATCGAATTTCAGTAAATAATTGTTCTTCATTTAAATGTGGGTCATGCGTTCTTCATTTAAATTAGGCAATGTGATCTCTATGGAAAACATTGACCAAAGTAGATTGTGCCAAGTAGATGGTATCTTTGTATTTGCATTTTGAGCAAATAGTGATGGTCTATTTTCCTATCATATTAATTACTGCACTGGGTTCAATTTGTGATGTTTGCAAGTCAAATTAATTTCCATATGGGAAGCAAAAATGAAAAATATATAATGCAATCTAGACTTTCCACTGATCATACCAAAGATAAGCTGAAAACGCAATGAAAAGAACTGGTTGGCGTATTACATGGAGCTTATATTCACAGGTGCTTATTTTGTTAGGATAATTCATAATAACTGTCCCTAAGAAACTTGGCTAATAGAACTGGCATACAAATAACATGTCACGATGATTGCAATGGAGGAGTGACATACCATAGCACACTGTATAGGCTCACCGCTGCCTCTCCTTTTTTTTTGCGATGTTCCATGAAATTGCCACATACATCTTGTATTTTTTCATTGTGTAACCCTATCTGCAAGTTGACACGGCTAATTTCACACATCTCTACACGATACTACATTGCATATCCCTTGCGCATATTTAAACCACCAATTAACGATTGTGTGCGTACCATAAACTAGCCATGACTCTATATGCTGGACCAGCAGGCACTCTAAGGGAGCCTAATGTAGTGCACTGGAATTCCTACATGCCACCTACGATTTTGTGTAATGTACTGCCCATGTTCCTAAATATATGTCTTTGTAGAGATTCCAGTATGGACCACATACAGATGTATATAGATGCATTTTTGAGTGTATATTCACTCATTTTGCTCCGTATGTAGTCTATAGTGGAATCTCTAAAAGACTTATATTTAGGAACGGAGGTACGAGGTAGTATCATGTATGACATCTACATATCTAATTTAGCAGCCAGTAGTAGAAATCATTGTCTACACAAAGGGATTACTGGTCGAAAATCCTAGCAAAGCACGCTGACAGGCACAGAACAATACAAGAGAGAGAGACGCGCTTACAAGATCATAGCAATGCCTAAGTCCAGGATCTTGGTTGGCCAAGATGTTAGATCCAGAAGAAATATCGTCCTTGTAGTTTTTGACAGCTGCATAATAGGTAACAGCGACCGGTTAGTATATTTGAAGTGCATCGGGCAGGTGATGCTGGACGGGTTTAAAGGTGACAAGTACCTAGGCCGTGGCGGATGCTTGGCATCTCTCCAGATGGTGGGAATCAGGTTAGAAACATCGAGGGTGATGACGCTGCACTGGCTATCGGGGTCCGATAACGAGATCTAGAACCGTCGAGTAGGGTGTTTGTGGAGCGGCTCCGGTAGGGTGGACTACGGTGTGGGCGAAGCAGATCTGTGGCCGTGGACGAGGGTGTAGGTGAAGCTGCTCCGGTGGTTGGGTTATGGATGGTGTCGACGACGCGGATCTGCGGCCGTGGACGGGGCGTCAGAAGCTGCTCCGATGGTTGGGTTAAGGGTGGTGTCGATGATGCGGATCTGCGGCCGTGGACGGGGCGTCAGAAGCTGCTCCGGTAGGTTGAATGAGGGTGCGAGGAAGCGGATCTGAGGCCGTGGACTTCTGAGTTGGCCAAGCGGCCCCGATACGGTTGAGAATGGTATAGGAAAAGTTACTCCGGTAGGGCTGACGATGGTG
>NC_057810.1:112320955-112325022 GCF_018294505.1 Triticum aestivum
GTCGACGATGCGGATCTGCGGCTGTGGACGGGGCGTCAGAAGCTGCTCCGGTGGTTGGGTTAAGGGTGGTTTCGATGATGCGGATCTGCGGCCGTGGACGGGGCGTCAGAAGCTGCTCCGGTAGGTTGAATGAGGGTGCGAGGAAGCGGATCTGAGGCCGTGGACTTCTGAGTTGGCCAAGCGGCCCCGATACGGTTGAGAATGGTATAGGAAAAGTTACTCCGGTAGGGCTGACGATGGTGTCGGCGAAGCGGCTCCGGTATGGTTGAGGAAGGTGTCAGCGAAGAGGATCAGAGGCCGTCGACGGGGGCGTCGGTGGGGCGGCTCCGGGGGATGTGGACGAAGCATCTCCGGTGGGGAGTACGAATGAGCCACTGCAGATGCGCGGCGGTTGACGAGAGTACTGGCAAAGCAGATCCGGCACCGTGGACAAGGCCGACACTGAATGGGCTGTGGTATAGTGGTGGATGAGCAGTCTACTTGTTTCTAGGGGAGGTGGGAGGGGTAGATGCGGCCGCAGAAGCAGATCCGGCGAGGTGGACGCCGCTGGCAGTGAATGGGCTATGGTACGCCGGTGGATGAGCAGTCTAGGGTTTCGAGAGGGGAGGGGATAAAGGGTGATGAAGTACGACGGCGTGATGTAAGATGCTCTGGTGCTGTGGAGTTAGTCGTTTTTGCGGGAGGGGGAGAGGAAATGGGGGGGCCGTGTAGTCGGGGGAACCGGAAGTTACCAAAGCAGCCCCAACCTATCATGTAGATGAGGGCGGTATTATAACTGTTGGTCTCCGTGCACCAAGGAAAAAAGGGGGATTTCGCATGCTAAAGACTAAGGTGGCGGAAATTTTAGAAGGAGGCGGGAGATTTTGCCGCCCGCGGGATCGTTCGTATCCAGTTTCAACTAATTTTGGACCGTGCTAGCGGGAAGGTCATGCTAGACTGTGTACACGGGGCACGCGTCAGCAGTTAATAACTGGTGTGAAGTCCACCCCAGAAAAAAAGACAATAACTCGGGATGATGCGCCGATAACTTGGACGTTCACACGGGCGCGGCCAATCGTACGGGTGTAGTGGCGCGTTCTCAAAAAAAGGGATCAAACGCTCAGCCTATGTATTTCTTGTGTAAATAGATAATTTGGTACCATTGGTTATTTACTTTAAACATAATGCATTGACGTGTTAGTGTAGAGGCGCACAAAAAAATGGATATTGTAGTTAGCTACTTAAAAGTGTTACCTCATATGATTACATAGCCTCCATTTCATAAATTGCTGTAACGCCCCGGATTCGATGCGCTAGGTGTCTGCCAGTTATTCGCCGTCATTGCCATGTCATTTGCTTGCGTGTTGCATTTTGCCATGTCATCATGTGCACTTCATCTGCATTTCATCTGCATATTTTTCAAAACTTGCATCCGTTCGGGTTCTCCCGGTTCTCTCCGTTGTCCGTTCGGAGTCCAGACACACTCGCACGCGCCCGCGGCACCTCCATAATATATTTTATAAGTGGCATAAAAATGTTCTCGGAATGGGGTGAGAGTTGGCATGCGGTCTTATTATAGTGTAGGCAGACCGCCTGCCAAATTTCATCGCAATCGGAGTCCGTTTAATAGCCCAACCGTCATCCGTAGCGGCACCGTTGCCGGTTTAATCGTCGGACGTTTCGGTCTCCGAAACTACCGCCGGGCCTCTCTTTCTCTCCTCTTCTCTCAGCCCAACCCCTCTTCTCAGCCCACCTGCAGGCCACCTAAACCCTCCTCCGATCCGGAGCCCTCCGATGGCAATCCGAGGCTCCGAAACGCCCCAAACCCCTCCTAACCCTAGCACCTACTCTATTTAAACCCCTCCCATGCCATTTTGGGCAGGCCCTAACCTCCCCTAACCCCCAGCCGCAGCTTCCCCTTCCTCCTCACAGTCCCCACCGCCTCCCACCTCTGTTTCTGCACCACCCGCTCCCTCCTCGCCACTTGGCGCCGCCACATCGTCTCCCCGCCGCCAAGTGGCGCGCTCCCATTGGTCCGCGCCGCCTCCCAACCGCCTGGAGCCAACCAGGGGCCTCCACCTGTTCCCCGGATCGTCCCACCTCGCCGCGGCCCGCCCAGGCCCGCGGGAAGCCCCTACGAGCCCATCTGGGCTCGGATCTCGCCGCCACCAGGGCCCGAGTCCCCGCACGCCCGATGATGCTCCGCCTCCTCACGCAACCCCGCTCCACGGACCCCGCCGCCGCCGTGCCTTCTCGCCGCCTCCGCCCGGACCGTCCCGCCGGCGGCCCCGAGCTCGGCCGGTGACCTTCGCCCTCTAGGCCAGTGCCCCGAACCTTTCCTCTTCTCCTCCCTTCTCTGTTTTCCTCTCTCTCTCATCGATCTCTCTCTCCCTCCCACTCTGCAGGACGCCATGGAGCTCCGCCCGTCGTCGGTGGTCCTCGCCGTCGCCGGGAACGGGTTCCCCACCACCGGATCTGGTGGATCCCGGTTGTCCCTCGCCTTCCCCGCGGTTCCCCTCTCGCCGTCGACCCCGAGGCTCCGCCCGCAGCTTCCCTGCATTGAGCGAGAGGAGCTCGACCGGTCCAAACGCGCGTTGACCGCGGCCCAGCGTCGCCAGCAGCCAGATCCAGCCGGCCCGCTTGCCCCGCCGGCCTGCTGCCTCCACCGAACCGGGCCAAGGCCCATGGTGAGCGCCCCAGTGCCCACCAGATTCAGCCCAATGAATGTTTTTTTAACTGCGTGCGAATTTGCTAATTTGTCCAGAGGCTGCCTGTTTTATAGAAAACCCCTTGCACTTCATGCATTTAATTACTCACAAACCGTGCATCGGATTAAAATGGTTTAAACATGTAACTTGCTTAGAATTTTCTGTAGATTAATAATATGCCACTTTCATCCATGTTTAAAATGTGTAAATGCTGTTTGCATTTATTTTTGCTAAATGCCATGTTAAAATGCTTTATTTCATAACTAATTAACCGTAGCTCCATTTTAAATAAACTTTATATGTAAATGGGGTGGAAAAATGCCTAGATTAACATGGTCCACTTTATTTTCCTGATTAACAACATTAAAATATGGTTTAGGGCAGAACAGTACCAAATCTAAAATATGCACATGAGGATTTTTTGGAATTGTTGGTTGTTACTTCCGGTCTCATTTAAACTTGCCTAGATAGGTAGTTTCATTATGCTTCACCTCTTGCCATGTTAATCAACATTTAATATTGATGTGTACCTAAACGAGAGCGAACTAAATAACTCAAATGTGGTGTTTTGTTAATATGCAACTCGTTGCGTATTGAGTTCACTTAAATTTGTAGGATTGTTTATGCACTTTGCCATGCCATGCCTCATTAAACCGGACATGCATCATACTTGTTTGTGCATCATGCCATGTTTATGCTTATGCATTTACCATGTTGTTTGTTTCTTTCTGGTGTTGCTTCTTAGTTCCGGTAATGTTGCGATTGTGAGGATTCGTTCGACTACTCCCGTTCGTCTTCTTCATGGACTCGTTCTTCTTCCTTGCAGGATTTCAGGCAAGATGACCGCTACCCTGGATCTCACTACTATCATTGCTATGCTAGTTGCTTCGTTCTATCGCTATGCTGCGTTACCTATCTGTTGCTCTTCAAGCCTCCCAAAATGCCATGAACCTCTAACCTTTGACACCCTGCCTAGCAAACCATTGTTTGGCTATGTTACCGCTTTGCTTAGCCCCTCTTATAGCGTTGTTAGTTGCAGGTGAAGTTGAAGATTTCTCCATGGTGGACAGGATTTTGGTTGGGATATCACAATATCTCTTATATTATTAATGCATCTATATATTTGGTAAAGGTTGGAAGGCTCGGCCTTATGCCTGGTGTTTTGTTCCACTCTTGCGCCTTAGTTTCCATCATACCGGTGTTATGTTCCCAGATTTTGCGTTCCTTACAAGGTCGGGTGATTTATGGGACCCCCTTGATAGTTCGCTTTGAATAAAACTCCTCCAGCAAGGCCCAACATTGACTTTTACCACTTGCCTCACCACCACCTATATTTCCCTTGGGAGTAATTAACCCAAGGGTCATCTTTATTACAGCCCC
>NC_057810.1:112325268-112356303 GCF_018294505.1 Triticum aestivum
AGCACCGTGCGGGGTCATCCCTTGGCAACTTGGGTTACGTCGGTTCCTGTACGCTTCGCTTATCCGGTGCTGCCCTGAGAACGAGATATATGCAACTCCTATAGGGATTGTCGGTGCATCGGGCGGTCTTGCTGGTCTTGTTTTACCATTGTCGAAATGTCTTGTAAACCGGGATTCCGAGTCTGATCGGGTCTTCCTGGGAGAAGGTCTATTCCTTCGTTGATCACGAGAGCTTGTCATGGGCTAAGTTGGGACACCCCTGCAGGGTATAATCTTTCGAAAGCCGTGCCTACGGTTATAGGCAGATGGGAATTTGTTAATGTCCGGTTGTAGATAACTTGACACCAGATCCGAATTAAAACGCATCAACCGTGTGTGTAGCCGTGATGGTCTCTTCTCGGCGGAGTCCGGAAAGTGAACACGGTTTTTGGGTTATGTTTGACGTAAGTACGAGTTCAGGATCACTTCTTGATCATTGCTAGCTTCACGACCGTTCCATTCGCTCTTATTTGCGTATGTTAGCCACCATATATGCTTAGCCGCTGCTGCAGCCTCACCACTTTACCCCTTCCTTTCCTATTAAGCTTTGCTAGTCTTGATACCCATGGTAATGGGATTGCTGAGTCCTCGTGGCTCACAGATTACTACAACAACAGTTGCAGGTACAGGTTATGCGATGATCATGACGCGAGAGCGATGCTTGCTTGCGTTGAGTTCTTCTTCTGCTTCTTCGATCAGGGGATAGGTTCCAGGTCGGTAGCCTGGGCTAGCAGGGTGGATGTCGTTTGAGTTTCTGTTTGTGTTCCGTCCGTAGTCGGATGATGTTCTAATGTATTGTGATGTTGTATTCGTGTGGCATTGTATGCCTTATGTATGTATCCCCATCTATTATGCAATGTTGATGTAATGATACCACCTTGCAAAAGCGTTTCAATATGCGGGTCTATCCTTGGTGGGACCTTCGAGTTCCTTTTTGGATAGGGTCGCATATTGGGCGTGACAAGTTGGTATCAGAGCCTCGACCGACCATAGGACCCCCCTTGATTGTTGGCTGTTGTTGAGTCTAGAAGAAAACTATTTTTGAGTCTTAGGATTATATATATCGGAGAGTAGGATTCTTTTTACTCCTCAGCCCCTTCGTCGCTCTGGTGAGGTCTCCTGACGTAGATGTTTTGACTTTCCTCTCCTCAAATTTCACTAAATTTTTTTAGGATCACGTGGGTATCTTGGAATCGTTCCGATGGTTTTGTGACGAGAACATTGTTCTTGGTGCCTCCTGTCTATTATGTGGCATTGACCCGGGGAGTTGAGCTCCGAGATGTTGTCGTCACAATTTTATCGTTGCAGTTTTGGAATACCTGAGTTTTGCCGACATCGAAAATCTCTTTTATGCAGTTGTTGGTGAGATAACCTCGACGTCACCAAGTATTGGGGAGTTCGGGAGTATTGCCATAGTTCGTATAACGGATGCTTTTCGAAGGTTGAGTGTCAGGACCCTGACTCGATGCCACATCGATCTAGCATGTAACACCTCATATCGCTTTGCGGCCTCACGCACGGTATCCCCACGGGTGTCGCCTTACCTTTGCCCGGGACCGTTTGCGCCTTTTGGCACGCGTATATGACGGTGTCGCTAGCATCCATATGATAAAGAGCCCGGGCTGACATGGCTAGTCGTAAACCCAAAGTGGCACTAACTTACAGGGACAGGCATCCATGACCCAGCATCGAACGTGTCGGTCATCAGCGAGTGAATCCAGGCTGTAGCACTGGGCTAACAGGACTCCGGTGAACCGGGCTGTAGCGGGCTAGCAGGACTCCGGTATTCATCGCGTGACATTTCCCCGAAGGGACAGACATAGGATCGAAGAAGGACACATGCCGGCCTGCCTAAGTGTTCCGGAGCAGTAGCAAGCTACCAGGGCTCAGTGGAAGCACTAGGAGACATTTCCCGGTAAGAGAGGCTACTAAGAATAAACAACTAGATAGTCAGATCCCACACATAGCAATACACATTACACGTACGCATAACATGCAAGTATGTGCTGTACAACATGGCATCACAGCATAACTCAACAACTTATATAGATAACGGCTCAGAAGAGCCATCACAGCATTATTACAAACAGGGGTCACATGACCCAACAGTCAGAGCAATCAAGCAACAAGCGGAAGCATTACATGTCTGGGTACAGACATCTACAAAAGAAAAAGGCTGAAGAGCCTGACTATCTACAACATCCGATCAAGATCGTAGCTGAGGTACTAGCTACTAGTCGAAGTCCACAAGAACACTAGTAAGACCGGAGTCTCCGCTGCAAAAACATAAATGAAGCAACATGAGTACAAAGGTACTCAGCAAGACTTACATCAGATCCTAGCATACATGCATTTGTGTCAAGGGGTAATGTGGAGTTTAGTTGCAGCAAGCCAGCGTTGACTCTGTGGCTATCCTATTCTACGACTACCAGAAACTCTGGAGGTGAAACAACGTACACGAGTCCACTAATCACCACACAATACACTACTATGGATTCATCCCCGTCTCCCTACGAGAAGGCCATCCATAGCACTCACACTTGTCTTGAGCATTTTAGAGTATCCACTTCAAGTTGTCTATGTACCATGTAAGCAACCAAGAAGTCCATAACCGCGGACCCGGCTATTCGAATAGATCATGTTAACCCTGCAGGGGTGTACTTCTTCACACACGCTCTCGCCACTTACCGCCATGTACACGTCATGTATCTCGGCAACCTTCAAGCGGAAGCCTGGCGAGGGTGTCGGCCACGACCTAACTAACCACACAAGACTCTAATCCAGGTTTATCGCCTATTCGGGTTCCATCCGCAAGGAGATCCGGCCGGGGTTTCACTCACGGCCCCAAACGATGTGTGCAGGGTTCCCAAGCCCACCTCGCCGGATGGATCTACGGTTGGTACACCGTGCCACTTGTGCCTGGTCTGTCCCAAGCCCACCTGGCCGGGTGCCACTTGGTAGACTACTAACACTACCTACAAACACCAGAAACTAGTTGCGACTCCTGGACAGAGATCAAGTTGGTTAATAAGTCGAGAGGGCTTGGAGCGCCCGGAGCCCAATGTGTGGTAGTATCGAGTCATTGGACAGCATACATAGAACTCAGTGCTTAAGGACGGTTCCAGTGAGACAACCCACCATGTACTCCTACATGGCCTCTCACCGCTACCTTTACCAAATCGTGTTCACACACTTAACTCTCAGCACCAGAACATATCGTAACACTCCAATTCATTCCCAATGAATCAGACCTGACACAACTCTAAGAAATAGCAGGCATAGCATGGTAGGAACACATCAGTGGCTTCAATCAACTCCTACACATGCTAGTGGGTTTCAACTATTTACTGTGGCAATCACAGGTCATGCAGAGGAATGGGTTCAACTACCACAGCACAAAGTAACAGATGAATCGCTGTTGTCCTAATGCAATAACTGAGAGCAGGAGCGAGAGAGTAGGATTGTATCGGAATGAACAAGGGGGTTTGCTTGCCTGGTAAATCAACAAGGGAGGCACTGCTTCACAGACAGGTACTCTGGAACGACTCCGGAGCAGGACCTATCGAGAAGGAACGGTGCCGGCAATCAAAACACAATCATATGCAACAATATGATGCATGAACATGGCATGTAGATGTGATGCTGTTTGAGCTAATGCAACTAGTATTCAATTGAATGAAGTCCATTTGAACAAAAGGTTCAAATGCAACTCCAAAAATAAGTCTCTTAATATGCCATAATGTGTTTTCTCATAATCAGCATGTATAAGTTGGTTTGCCATGCATGAAACTAGTACATATGGAAAGATTGCATTTTTCTGATAATTTTTCATATATAATTTATTTCAATCTGAGCTACGGTTGAATTTGTATGAATTTTTGAAGTAAATCAATTTCTGGAATTTCCTGATTTAATTTAAATCTAGAAATTATATATTGCGTCAGCATTGAGTAAGCATGACGTCAGCAGTCAACTGGGCTGGTCCGGGTCAAACCTGACATGTGGAACCCACACGTCAGTGACAGGGGGGTTAAACAGGGGTTAATTAACTTAATTAACAGATTAGGGGGGGTCGGGCCCACTGGTCAGTGTTAGTGGCTAATTAGGTTTAGTTATTTTTTTTAACTAAAATTAGCAGGGCCTGGCCCCACTAGTTAGCGACCCTGGGGGGTCAAATCCCAGGTCAAACAAGTCAGACCCGCCGGCGGTTAGTCGCCTGCGAGGCCTGAACGCGACGAAGGGCTGCGGAATCTTCGCTCCGCCGACCAATCGTGCGGCGGAGAGCACCTACGCGAAGCCCAGGCTCGCGCGCATCCTGTGCCGCCCTCTGTTTCACCGGAAACGGCCTACATCGCCGGCGGTGACCACTTGGGCGGCAACCGGAGTTCGGGATAGCGCGGGCGTGGGGCTGCAGCTCGCGTTCGAGCGAACGGAGGGCACAGGCGGTAGCTACGAGGCAGCAGGAGCACATCGAGCTACTACGCGAGGCGGAGGTGCTCGGGGGCACGGAGCTCGCCGGCCATGGCGGACGGCGGCTTCGGGCGCTCGCGGGACAGCGGCTACAGGGCACGCGCGAGAGAGAGAGGTGAGGGGAAAGGAAGAGGGGCTCACGGCGGACTCGCAGAGCAGGCCAGTGTGCTCGGGGACGTCCTGCGTCCGGCGAATCGACGGCGATGGCGGCGAGGTCGATCTCCGGCGTCGGTGGTGAAGAAGACAACGGCGTCGGCGATGGAGCGCGTCCGGAGGTGCGTGGCTTGACGAGGAGGTAGAGGGGGTCGAGGCGGAGCTGGGAAGCGTGTCAGGGAGGCGAGGGGAGGCCGGTGGCCATGGCAACGGCGAGCGATGGCGGCGGCTGCGCTCGGGTGCGCTCGGGAAAGAGAGAACCAGGGAGGAGGGAGAGCGAGAGGGAGGGGAAAAGGACCGGGGCGGCTGCGTGGTGACGTTCGGTCCATCCAGAGCGGCGAGGGGAGGACAGGCAGGCAGGGAGGGAGGAGGCGTGGCGCGGTGGCGCGCGCGCGCGCCGGGCACGCTCCGTTCCCCTGTCGGGAAGGAAGACGACAGAGGAGGGGGGGCCAGGTGGGCTGGGCCGCCTCCTGGCTGGGCCGGCCTGCTACTGCTGGGCTGCGCAGGGGAGAGCCCCAGGTAAGCACAGGTGAGGTTTTCCTGTTTTATTTCCCTTTTTCTATTTTTTTCTGACATTTGTTTGGTTTAATAAAAATACTAAACCATTTTATTTGCTTATGCCAATTTTTGTAGGGGCTAATGGTATTATTCCAGAGCTCCTCAACAAAAGGCACAATTTTTGGACATATATTTCAAATATATAATAATATATATCCAAAGCAAATAATTATCGAATTAATCCAAATGGCCAAAATAATTATCCATGAGCTCCTAAAAATATTGTTTTGATTTTTATCTCTGTCCAATATTTTCAGAGAGCAACATGAGCATTTTCTTGGACCCTTTTGGAGAAATTTTTATTTGGGTCATTTTCAAAAATGATTCTGAGGGTTCCACCAATCCTCATTTCAAATTTAAATGAAATTTAGATATGATGCACAAATGGCTAGCTAGACTAAGTCATACCAGACTAGGGATGTGACAACTCGCCCCCACTTGAAAGAATCTCGTCTCGAGATTCAGGGGTCGACGGAAAGAAAACGGGGTACTCCAGTCGAAGACGATCTTCGCGCTCCCAAGTAGCTTCTCTCTCGGAATGATGAGACCACTGAACTTTGAGAAACTTGACGTTCTGACGTCGGGTAACACGCTCTGCTTGATCAAGAATGCGAACCGGGTACTCTCGGTATGTGAGGTTATCTTGGAGATCAAGCGTTTCGTGGTCCACTCCGCGGATGGGATCCGAGAAGCAACGCCTGAGTTGAGAGACGTGGAAGACATCATGAACTCGAGAAAGATGTGGGGGTAGGTCCAACTGGTAGGCAACCTCTCCTCGTTTAGCGAGAATGCGAAAAGGACCAATGTAACGAGGAGCCAACTTGCCCTTGATACCGAAACGATGGGTACCCTTCAAAGGAGTAACCCGAAGGTAAGCTTGGTCGCCAATTCCATAAGTCATATCCTTATGATGACGATCGTACTGGCTCTTCTGACGAGACTGGGCTGTTTTCAAATTCTCACGAATGATGCGAACTTGCTCTTCTGCCTCCTGGATCATATCCGGTCCAAAGAATTGTCTTTCACCGGTTTCTGACCAGTTCAAAGGTGTTTGACATCTTCGTCCATAGAGAACCTCAAAAGGAGCTTTCTTGAGGCTGGATTGGTAGCTGTTGTTATAAGCAAATTCGGCGAAAGGAAGACATTTCTCCCAATCCATACCGAATGAGATAACGCAAGCTCTGAGCATGTCTTCGAGAATTTGATTGACCCGTTCCACCTGACCACTCGACTGAGGGTGGAAAGCGGTACTGAAGGAAAGATGGGTTCCCATGGCAGTTTGGAAACTCTCCCAGAAATGAGAAGTGAAAAGACTACCACGGTCTGAATTGATCTCTAGTGGAACACCATGGAGTGACACTATTCGAGAAATGTATAAGTCAGCAAGCTGACTAGCAGTGATACTCTCTCGAACAGGAAGGAAGTGAGCCACTTTGGAGAGACGATCAATGACTATGAAGATAGCATTATTCCCTCTCTTGGTCCTGGGAAAGCCGGTGATGAAGTCCATACCAACTTTATCCCATTTCCATTCAGGAATAGCTAAAGGCTGAAGGGTGCCAGCAGGTCTTTGATGCTCTGCCTTAACGCGACGACATACGTCACATTTAGCAATGAACTCAGCGATTTCTCTCTTCATCCTAGTCCACCAGAACCTCTGGCGTAGGTCCTGATACATCTTAGTACTACCGGGATGAATCGTGAGAGGAGATTCATGCGCCTCCTTAAGAATCAGTTGTCGAAGATGTTGATTCTTGGGAACCACCAAGCGATTCTCAAAGAAAACAACACCACGATCATCCATAGTGAAACATCCACGAACTCCCTTCTTAATGTTTCTCTTGATCCGGGAAATTCCTGTGTCTTGCTTTTGAGCTGCGATAATCTGATCCTTAAGATCAGGTTTCGCCACCAGGGTAGAAAGGAATCCGTGAGGAGCAATGTGAAGATTAAGCTTACAGAATTCCTCATGGAGAAGTGGTTGGCCTTGCTGCAACATGAGATTGTTGCAATAGGATTTACGGCTTAGAGCATCAGCCATGACATTGGCTTTGCCTGGGGTGTAGGTAATCCCTAAATCATAATCTGTGATCAACTCCAACCAACGTCTTTGCCTAAGGTTCAGATCCGGTTGGGTGAAGATATACTTGAGACTCTGGTGATCGGTGTAGATCTCGCAACGTTTACCAAGAAGGTAATGTCGCCAGGTCTTGAGTGCATAGACTACGGCTGCAAGCTCTAGATGATGTGTAGGGTAATTCTCCTCATGTGGATGCAACTGTCGAGATGCATAGGCAATCACATGACGATCCTGCATAAGAATGCAACCTAGTCCCTGTCGTGAGGCGTCGCAGTAGATAATAAAGTCTTTAGTGAAATCCGGTGGCACAAGTATGGGAGCAGAAGTCAAGCGTCTTTTCAGTTCCTGAAAACTGTACTCACACTGTGGGGACCACTCGAACTTTTTATCTTTCTTGAGAAGTTCCGTGAGGGGTTTGGCTACTTTGGAGAAGTTTTCAACAAAGCGGCGACAATAGCTGGCTAGACCAAGGAAACTCCTAACTTGTTTAACGGTCTCAGGTGGAGTCCAATCGAGAACAGCCTGAACTCTCTCGGGATTGATAGCAATGCCCTTACCAGAGATTACGTGGCCTAGGTAGGTCACTTCTGGCAACCAAAATTCACACTTGGAGAACTTGGCATAAAGGCGGTGCTCTGTGAGTTTTTCTAACACAAGTCTAAGATGTTCGGCATGCTCTTCCCCGTTCTTCGAGTAAATAAGAATATCATCGAGGTAAACCACGACGAACTTATCTAAGTACTCCATGAAGATCGAGTTCATCAAGCGGGAGAATGTGGCTGGGGCGTTGGTTAGGCCAAAGGACATGACGGTGTACTCATACTAACCATAACGAGTGACAAAAGCTGTCTTGGGAATGTCCCCGTTTCTGATCTTGATTTGATGGTAGCCTAACCTTAAATCCATCTTGGAAAAGACTGAGGATCCAGCGAGCTGATCATACAGGTCGTTGATCCTGGGGAGCGGATACTTGTTCTTTATCGTGACCAAATTAACGGGACGATAATCAACGACCATCCGGTCCGTACCGTCTTTCTTCTTGACAAAGAGGACGGGGCAAGCCCAAGGAGAAGAGCTAGGACGGATGAAACCCTTTTGCAAGGACTCATCAAGTTGTTTCTTAAGCTCGGCTAGTTCTAAGGGTGCCATCTTGTAGGGTCTCCGGGAGATTGGAGCTGTTCCTGGGATAAGATCTATGACGAACTCTACATCTCTGTCAGGTGGAACACCTGGCAGTTCCTCTGGAAAGACATCCGGAAAGTCACGGACTACCGGGATATCTTCAAGGTCTGGAAGAGGGCTGGCATTAAGAGAATAGAGCTGACGCTTTTCAACTCTAGTGGAGACGGTGACTATCTTGCCAGATGGGTGTGTGAGCTGAACAGACCTGGTGAAACAATCAATCTTGGCATGATGAGCTGTCATCCAGTCCATACCCAAGATGATGTTAATATCCGAAGACTTGAGAGATATCAAGGAAGCAAGGAATGCAAGTCTGTCCACAAGGATTTCATTGCCATAACTTATTCTAGAAGTTTGCCATTTGGATCCAGGAGTTTGAATAAGTAGTGGGGAGGGCATATCACAAAATGACATGTCGTGCAAGCGGGCATAGCTTTCAGAAATGAAGGAATGAGACGCTCCAGTATCGAACAAAACCGATGCCGGATGACAGTTGACAAGGAGTGTACCAAGAACGACATCTGGATCATCATGAGCGGCTTTAGCTGAGACGTGATGCACACGTCCATGTTCAGTGGGAGCTGACTTGGCACTGATCATCTTGCGTGATGGCTTACCATGGCCAATAGACTTCTCGGGCTGGGGTGGAGCAACTCTGGTCTGAGCGCAAATACGGGCAATGTGGCCTGGCTCTCCGCACTTGTAACAAATCCTGGAGGTAGGATGTGGACCTGCATTGGAAGGCGGTCCACCAATAGGCCTGAGTGGAGCATACTGCTGAACTTGAGGAGGTGCCACATAGGATGGCCTCGGTACATATTTGGGTGGAAGAGCGGAGTTTGGAACCCAAATCCGGCGCTTCTGAGAGCTAGAACCGGAGGAAGATCCCAAAGCACGAGTGTGCTTACGAGACTCCTCGTAAGTGAGTTGAGCTGTCTCTGCATTAATGGCTTTGTTCACAAGGGCTTGGAATGTATCACAATGATGCAGGTGGAGATCATGACGCAACTTGGGGTTGAGACCCTTCCGGAACCTAGCCTGCTTCTTGGTGTCCGTGGACACTTCTTCTGTAGCATAGCAGGCGAGGTTCTCAAACTCTCGGCTGTAAGCATCAACAGCCATCTTATCCTGGGTGAAACTACAGAACTCTTCTCTCTTGCGATCAATGAGGGCTTCAGGAATGTGATGCTCGCGAAAAGCCTCAACGAAATCCCTCCAGGTGGAAGTCTGGCCAGCTGGAAGCATAGCCTCATAGTTCTGCCACCAAAGACTAGCAGGACCTTCCAGATGGTGTGCAGCATAGGTGACCTTGTCACTTTCGGCTACGCTCGCGGAATGCAGCTTATGAGTGATGCTACGGAGCCAGTCATCTGCATCGAGTGGCTCGATGGAATGATGGAAGGTAGGTGGGTGCAAGCGAATGAAGTCATGAATGGTCACAGGCTTATTGGACTGATGTGCGGTGTTCTCCTCGATACGTGCCAACAAGCGGTTGGACTCACGCTTGTTCCTCTCCATCTCTAGCATGAACTCTGTCAACGAAGGCTGATCAGGAGGATCCTCATCCCTACCATCTCCGTGGTTCTGGCTACGAGCAACGAAACTTCGCTTAGCTGATGACATCCTGAGAAACGAACCAAGGACGGAATCAACATTAACTATAGGATGTAGAATGTAGAACAAGGAATTAGTATCTCTCGAACTCCTAGGGAAATTTCGGCAGCATAACGACAGTAAACTGCTCAGAATGAGACATCCTACTAAAAATGGGGTGGTAACATACTCATCAGCATTACTCAAGGTTCTGAGATCATACTAAACAGACTACACCGGAAATACTCAAAACTAGGGTATGACTCTGATCAACCAATCCTATGGGACTACGGAGTAGTAACATGTGATCCTGATAGACGGAAGAGAAAGCCTAGTTCCTTAACCCCGTAGGAAAAATAGGACGACTCAGATCAGAAGGCCATGAGGTAAAGGAGTAAAAAGAGCCATACGTTCCAACCCACAATCAATTCCCGTACATAACTAAAGAATTTCTAGACTCAACTTCGACCGGTTTGGCTTGGTAAACCTACAGGCAGTCAGGCTCTGATACCAAAGTTGTCAGGACCCCGACTCGATGCCACATCGATCTAGCATGTAACACCTCATATCGCTTTGCGGCCTCACGCACGGTATCCCCACGGGTGTCGCCTTACCTTTGCCCGGGACCGTTTGCGCCTTTTGGCACGCGTATATGACGGTGTCGCTAGCATCCATATGATAAAGAGCCCGGGCTGACATGTCTAGTCGTAAACCCAAAGTGGCACTAACTTACAGGGACAGGCATCCATGACCCAACATCGAACGTGTCGGTCATCAGCGAGTGAATCCAGGCTGTAGCACTGGGCTAACAGGACTCCGGTGAACCGGGCTGTAGCGGGCTAGCAGGACTCCGTTATTCATCGCGTGACATTTCCCCGAAGGGACAGACACAGGATCGAAGAAGGACACATGCCGGCCTGCCTAAGTGTTCCGGAGCAGTAGCAAGCTACCAGGGCTCAGTGGAAGCACTAGGAGACATTTCCCGGTAAGAGAGGCTACTAAGAATAAACAACTAGATAGTCAGATCCCACACATAGCAATACACATTACACGTACGCATAACATGCAAGTATGTGCTGTACAACATGGCATCACAGCATAACTCAACAACTTATATAGATAACGGCTCAGAAGAGCCATCACAGCATTATTACAAACAGGGGTCACATGACCCAACAGTCAGAGCAATCAAGCAACAAGCGGAAGCATTACATGTCTGGTTACAGACATCTACAAAAGAAAAAGGCTGAAGAGCCTGACTATCTACAACATCCGATCAAGATCGTAGCTGAGGTACTAGCTACTAGTCGAAGTCCACAAGAACACTAGTAAGACCGGAGTCTCCGCTGCAAAAACATAAATGAAGCAACATGAGTACAAAGGTACTCAGCAAGACTTACATCAGATCCTAGCATACATGCATTTGTGTCAAGGGGTAATGTGGAGTTTAGTTGCAGCAAGCCAGCGTTGACTCTGTGGCTATCCTATTCTATGACTACCAGAAACTCTGGAGGTGAAACAACGTACACGAGTCCACTAATCACCACACAATACACTACTATGGATTCATCCCCGTCTCCCTACGAGAAGGCCATCCATAGCACTCACACTTGTCTTGAGCATTTTAGAGTATCCACTTCAAGTTGTCTATGTACCATGTAAGCAACCAAGAAGTCCATAACCGCGGACCCGGCTATTCGAATAGATCATGTTAACCCTGCAGGGGTGTACTTCTTCACACACGCTCTCGCCACTTACCGCCATGTACACGTCATGTATCTCGGCAACCTTCAAGCGGAAGCCTGGCGAGGGTGTCGGCCACGACCTAACTAACCACACAAGACTCTAATCCAGGTTTATCGCCTATTCGGGTTCCATCCGCAAGGAGATCCGGCCGGGGTTTCACTCACGGCCCCAAACGATGTGTGCAGGGTTCCCAAGCCCACCTCGCCGGATGGATCTACGCTTGGTACACCGTGCCACTTGTGCCTGGTCTGTCCCAAGCCCACCTGGCCGGGTGCCACTTGGTAGACTACTAACACTACCTACAAACACCAGAAACTAGTTGCGACTCCTGGACAGAGATCAAGTTGGTTAATAAGTCGAGAGGGCTTGGAGCGCCCGGAGCCCAATGTGTGGTAGTATCGAGTCATTGGACAGCATACATAGAACTCAGTGCTTAAGGACGGTTCCAGTGAGACAACCCACCATGTACTCCTACATGGCCTCTCACCGCTACCTTTACCAAATTGTGTTCACACACTTAACTCTCAGCACCAGAACATATCGTAACACTCCAATTCATTCCCAATGAATTAGACCTGACACAACTCTAAGCAATAGCAGGCATAGCATGGTAGGAACACATCGGTGGCTTCAATCAACTCCTACACATGCTAGTGGGTTTCAACTATTTACTGTGGCAATGACAGGTCATGCAGAGGAATGGGTTCAACTACCATAGCACAAAGTAACAGATGAATCGCTGTTGTCCTAATGCAATAACTGAGACCAGGAGCGAGAGAGTAGGATTGTATCAGAATGAACAAGGGGGTTTGCTTGCCTGGTAAATCAACAAGGGAGGCACTGCTTCACAGACAGGTACTCTGGAACGACTCCGGAGCAGGACCTATCGAGAAGGAACGGTGCCGGCAATCAAAACACAATCATATGCAACAATATGATGCATGAGCATGGCATGTAGATGTGATGCTGTTTGAGCTAATGCAACTAGTATTCAATTGAATGAAGTACATTTGAACAAAAGGTTCAAATGCAACTCCAAAAATAAGTCTCTTAATATGCCATAATGTGTTTTCTCATAATCAGCATGTATAAGTTGGTTTGCCATGCATGAAACTAGTACAGATGGAAAGATTGCATTTTTCTGATAATTTTTCATATATAATTTATTTCAATCTGAGCTACGGTTGAATTTCTATGAATTTTTGAAGTTTAAATCAATTTCTGGAATTTCCTGATTTAATTTAAATCCAGAAATTATATATTGCGTCAGCATTGAGTAAGCATGACGTCAGCAGTCAACTGGGCTGGTCCGGGTCAAACCTGACGTGTGGAACCCACACGTCAGTGACAGGGGGGTTAAACAGGGGTTAATTAACTTAATTAACAGATTAGGGGGGGTCGGGCCCACTGGTCAGTGTTAGTGGCTAATTAGGTTTAGTTATTTTTTTTAACTAAAATTAGCAGGGCCTGGCCCCACTAGTCAGCGACCCTGGGGGGTCAAATCCCAGGTCAAACAAGTCAGACCCGCCGGCGGTTAGTCGCCGGCGAGGCCTGAACGCGACGGAGGGCTGCGGAATCTTCGCTCCGGCGACCAATCGTGCGGCGGAGAGCACCTACGCGAAGCCCAGGCTCGCGCGCATCCTGTGGCGCCCTCTGTTTCACCGGAAACGGCCTACATCGCCGGCGGCGACCACTTGGGCGGCGACCGGAGTTCGGGATAGCGCGGGCGTGGGGCTGCAGCTCGCGTTCGAGCGAACGGAGGGCACAGGCGGTAGCTACGAGGCAACAGGAGCACATCGAGCTACTACGCGAGGCGGAGGTGCTCGGGGGCACGGAGCTCGCCGGCCATGGCGGACGGCGGCTTCGGGCGCTCGCGGGACAGCGGCTACAGGGCACGCGCGAGAGAGAGAGGTGAGGGGAAAGGAAGAGGGGCTCACGGCGGACTCGCAGAGCAGTCCGGTGTGCTCGGGGACGTCCTGCGTCCGGCGAATCGACGGCGATGGCGGCGAGGTCGATCTCCGGCGCCTGTGGTGAAGAAGACAACGGCGTCGGCGATGGAGCGCGTCCGGAGGTGCGTGGCTTGACGAGGAGGTAGAGGGGGTCGAGGCGGAGCTGGGAAGCGTGTCAGGGAGGCGAGGGGAGGCCGGTGGCCATGGCAACGGCGAGCGATGGCGGCGGCTGCGCTCGGGTGCGCTCGGGAAAGAGAGAACCAGGGAGGAGGGAGAGCGAGAGGGAGGGGAAAAGGACCGGGGCGGCTGCGTGGCGACGTTCGGTCCATCCAGAGCGGCGAGGGGAGGACAGGCAGGCAGGGAGGGAGGAGGCGTGGCGCGGTGGCGCGCGCGCGCGCCGGGCACGCTCCGTTCCCCTGTCGGGAAGGAAGACGACAGAGGAGGGGGGGCCAGGTGGGCTGGGCCGCCTCCTGGCTGGGCCGGCCTGCTGCTGCTGGGCTGCGCAGGGGAGAGCCCCAGGTAAGCACAGGTGAGGTTTTCCTGTTTTATTTCCCTTTTTCTATTTTTTTCTGACATTTTTTTGGTTTAATAAAAATACTAAACCATTTTATTTGCTTATGCCAATTTTTGTAGGGGCTAATGGTATTATTCCAGAGCTCCTCAACAAAAGGCACAATTTTTGGACATATATTTCAAATATATAATAATATATATCCAAAGCAAATAATTATCGAATTAATCCAAATGGCCAAAATAATTATCCATGAGCTCCTAAAAATATTGTTTTGATTTTTATCTCTGTCCAATATTTTCAGAGAGCAACATGAGCATTTTCTTGGACCCTTTTGGAGAAATTTTTATTTGGGTCATTTTCAAAAATGATTCTGAGGGTTCCACCAATCCTCATTTCAAATTTAAATGAAATTTAGATATGATGCACAAATGGCTAGCTAGACTAAGTCATACCAGACTAGGGATGTGACATTGAGGTACACGATTTCCGAAGGTTTCTTGGTTATGTGTTGACGGATGGATACAGCTGGATGTAGGTATTGTTAGTTTGGGTGAGATATATTGCTTCCCCTGTATCCCCAACTCCAGATTGCATAACCAGAAAGTTTCGGGAGTTTATAGGTGGGAATTCAAGTAGCTACTATGATATCTTTCCGACAGATGCATGATATGGGATTGGGTAAATCTCTATCATATGTTTGTTTTCGGCTTATTCTGCAAGCCAAATCCTTTGTTTTATTTTATTTATGGTATTCGAGTTGCTTCGAAGTCAAATGTTGAATCCATACCTTTCAAGCGATGTTCTCATATTTCTATGGGAGTACTAATCCTTTTGATCATCGAGATTGTCATGTCAATTCTTTTCCAACCGGCGTGCTTCTCTTCAAGTGGATCCAATCTTTTCAATATTTGCGAGATCAATTATAAGTTTTCTCAACGGTGTTTGTTTCATCCGTCCCAAGTTGTCTTTGTTTTCCCGCCCTCCCACCCCTTTTCTTCAAGGACTAAGATTTCTTAATCATGTATCCTTTTATTTGTGGGAAGTCTCTTCATTCTTCTCTTTCAATGTTCTTATCCGGTGATTTCCCATGAAGATGCTCAATGGTTTCAAGTTCATCATCCTCCGTTCTCTTTTCTTCTCCGATGGATCCAATTCAAGCTTGCGGTTTGATCATACTCTTTTCCTTGTTGCAAATGTTTTTTCATACCGGTGCACCTCTTAATCTTTCACTTCTCTCTATTCTTATCCGGAGTGTTGAAGATATCTCGGAAGATTCGTGTTTCCATTCAAGCCATTTAATTCTACCAGTGCAATCTCCTTTTCAAGTAATCATTTCAACGGTGTTCCTTTTCAGTGGGCCCTAACCCACAGGTCTTTTCCCAGGATCTTACCTGACTCTTCTGATTTCCCGGAGCTATTCTCAAATCCTGTTGAAGTTTGACGTAAGAATGAATTTCATCAGTCAGATGCTTTTCGAAGATCGATTTCAAATCATTTCATTGATTGGCTCAACCTCTTTGCTTTCCATTCTACCGGAGTATCTTAGTATTTTGGTGGTGTTTTCCCGTTGTCATTTGAAGACCGAAGAAGAGTTTTCCTCTAAATCTTGTCCGTCCTCTCGAAGATTCGTTATTCTAGCTTGATGCCATCCTCATAATTGTTTTTGATTGTGACAATTCTTTTCTTACCATCCGGAGCATTTCATGAGTTGTTTCCATTTCTTTCCTACGAAGGCCATCATGTCATAATTCATTATTCTCAGTGTGTAGCTATTGTTCAAATACCCCCTAATCAGTTCATGATCTCTTCGTTCTCTTGTATCAAATCCCCTCAAGTATATTCATTCGTTTTTTCCAATTCTTCCCGGTGAATTGTGCCTTTGATACGTTCATTTTCAATTCTTACGGCGGTTTGTTCAAGATTTCTCTTCCTCCGTTATCATATCAAATATTCGTTATTGCCAAATCCTACCGGTGGTTCCTTGAAGACCTTCACAAGTTTGCGCCATATCTATCTTGATCCTTTTTACGAGAATAAGTAGTATGCCAAATCCGTTGCTTGTCATCAATTTAAATTGGTGAAGGATAGGCTTAACATAATTCTTATTATTGTTCAATCCAAGTGATCTAGTTTCTTCTTTCCAGAGTTGTTCATCATGTCATTTTCTCGATTCGAGATGCTTCACCTTTTCTTTTTCCGGAGTTCCAAGTTTTCTCGGTTATGTCGTTGCAAAGCTCCATCTAAATCATCGCAAGGCTCACCTTGTTCTTTCAACGTCTCTTTCTTTCTATCATTCTTTTATTACCAGAGTTCTTCATGGAAGCTCTACATGGTGGTTCATCAAGGATTCTTTTCATTCTTCAATTGTTCTTCAAGATTTCTCTCGAAGTTATGATCCGCTAAGCTTTACTCTAAAATAAACATGGTGCTCAACACATGTTTTGTTTTGAGGAGCTCAAGTATTCTTCATCTTGCATTCTGAGGTGCAATTCTTTCTACCTTATCTTTTGTGGTGGTGTTATGTCACTCTTGACAATTTCCTACATGGTTCATGATTCATATTGTTTTCAAGAATGAGGTATTTTTAATCCATCAATCTCTTCTTTGGAGTTATCTTGGTATAGATTTCACCTAAAGCCTTCCCCTAAGGAATGTAGCTATTTGTGGTGCTTATCAATGATCCAAGTTTTCTCCTATCCTCTCGGCGAAAGCAGTTTTCATCTCTTCGTTGATCTCAAGCAAGCAATTGTTTCAGTTAGTGGCCGGTTGTCACCTCATCATTTTGAGATGTTTCCCATAAGCCCATTATAAGCTTATTCTTTTCATTGTTGGTTTTGCAACAACTCCGTTATAACCTTCTTGGAAGGGTGCTTTCCAAGCTCATTTGTGGCAGAAGTTGGCATTTTCTCCTACGTTCTGTTATTCCAACGATCTATCTTCTATTCTTTCTTCCGGAGGCATTGTGATGTTGCTCTCTTCACTCATCATATCGAATTGAGGATCATGTTCTTTTCATGCTTATCCATTTAACCGGAGTGTTGTGTCATCTCTTCAAGTGCTTTTCATCTTATCAAGTTTTCCTTCTTTCAGTCGGAGTGCTGCCCAAATTATATCATTCTTATTCCTTCTCTATCTTGTTTTAACCGAAGTGTTGTCGTAATTGATCTTTATCGTTTCTTGTACATCTCATTAAACCGGAGTGCTTGCATGTACTGCTTGTCCATTGTAACTCTTCTCTTATGTCTTTCAACCTTCAAGTTCTCGTAATACTCCTTGTTCCTCTTTTCTAATGGACTGGTTGCAATCTCGTTCATCTCTGTTGTACTCTTTCTTTTATATTGCTCAACCTCTCGAGGTTCATGGTTTCACTCATTTGTCGAAGAAGCAACTTAGTTTACCTCTTCTCTTCCTCTTTCTTTTCCCTCCGGTGCCATCCTAGATCTTGGGACGAGATCCTCTCGTAGTGGTGGAGTGTTGTAACGCCCCGGATTCGATGCGCTAGGTGTCTGCCAGTTATTTGCCGTCGTTGCCATGTCATTTGCTTGCGTGTTGCATTTTGCCATGTCATCATCTGCACTTCATCTGCATTTCATCTGCATGTTTTCCAAAACTTGCATCCGTTCGGGTTCTCCTGGTTCTCTCCGTTGTCCGTTCGGAGTCCAGACACACTCGCACGCGCCCGCGGCACCTCCGTAATATATTTTATAAGTGGCATAAAAATGTTCTCGGAATGGGGTGAGAGTTGGCATGCGGTCTTATTATAGTGTAGACAGACCGCCTACCAAATTTCATCGCAATCGGAGTCCGTTTGATAGCCCAACCGTCATCCGTAGCGGCACCGTTGCCGGTTTAATCGTCGGACGTTTCGGTCTCCGAAACTACCGCCGGGCCTCTCTTTCTCTCCTCTTCTCTCAGCCCAACCCCTCTTCTCAGCCCACCTGCAGCCCACCTAAACCCTCCTCCGATCCGGAGCCCTCCGATGGCGATCCGAGGCTCCGAAACGCCCCAAACCCCTCCTAACCCTAGCACCTACTCTATTTAAACCCCTCCCATGCCATTTTGGGCAGGCCCTAGCCTCCCCTAACCCCCAGCCGCAACTTCCCCTTCCTCCTCGCAGTCTCCGCCTCCTCCCACCTCCGTATCTGCGCCACCCGCTCCCTCCTGGCCACTTGGTGCCGCCACATCATCTCCCCGCCGCCAAGTGGCGCGCTCCCATTGGTCCGCGCCGCCTCCCAGCCGCCTGGAGCCAACCAGGGGCCTCCACTTGTTCCCCGGACCGTCCCACCTTGCCGCGGCCCGTCCAGGCCCGCGGGAAGCCCCTTTGAGCCCATCTGGGCCCGGATCTCGCCGCCGCCAGGGCCCGAGTCCCCGCACGCCCGATGATGCTCCGCCTCCTCGCGCAGCCCCGCTCCACGGACCCGCCGCCGCCGTTTCTCGCCGCCTCCGCCCGGACCGTCCCGCCGGCGGCCCCGAGCTCGGCCGGCGACCTTCGCCCTCCAGGCCAATGCCCCGAACCTTTCCTCTTCTCCTCCCTTCTCTGTTTTCCTCTCTCTCTCATCGATCTCTCTCTCCCTCCCACTCTGCAGGACGCCATGGAGCTCCGCCCATCGTCGGTGGTCCTCGCCGTCGCCGGGAATGGGTTCCCCACCACCGGATCTGGCGGATCCCGGTCGTCCCTCGCCTTCCCCGTGGTCCCCCTCTCGCCGTCGACCTCCAGGCGCCGCCCGCAGCTTCCCTGCATCGAGCGAGAGGAGCTTGACCGGTCCAAACACGCGTTGACCGCGGCCCAGCGTCGCCAGCAGCCAGATCCAGCCGTCCCGCTTGCCCTGCCGGCCTGCTGCCTCCACCGAACCGGGCCAAGGCCCATGGTGAGCGCCCAGTGCCCACCAGATTCAGCCCAATGAATGTTTTTTTAACTGCGTGTGAATTTGCTAATTTGTCCAGAGGGTGCCTGTTTTACAGAAAACCCCTTGCACTTCATGCATTTAATTACTCACAAACCATGCATCAGATTAAAATGGTTTAAACATGTAACTTGCTTAGAATTTTGTGTAGATTAATAATATGCCACTTTCATCCATGTTTAATATGTTTAAAATGCTGTTTGCATTTATTTTTGCTAAATGCCATGTTAAAATGCTTTATTTCACAACTAATTAACTGTAGCTCCATTTTAAATAAACTTTATATGTAAATGGGGTGGAAAAATGCCTAAATTAACATGGTCCACTTTATTTTCCTGATTAGCAACATTAAAATATGGTTTAGGGCAGAACAGTACCAATAAAATATGCACATGAGGATTTTTCGGAATTGTTGGTTGTTACTTCCGGTCTCATTTAAACTTGCCTAGATAGGTAGTTTCATTATGCTTCACCTCTTGCCATGTTAATCAACATTTAATATTGATGTGTACCTAAATGAGAGCGAACTAAATAACTCGAATGTGGTGTTTTGTTAATATGCAACTCGTTGCATATTGAGCTCCACTTAAATTTGTAGGATTGTTTGTGCACTTTGCCATGCCATGCCTCATTAAACCGGACATGCATCATACTTGTTTGTGCATCATGCCATGTTTATGCTTGTGCATTTACCATGTTGTTTGTTTCTTTTCGGTGTTGCTTCTTAGTTCCGGTAATGTTGCGATTGTGAGGATTCGTTCGACTACTCCCGTTTGTCTTCTTCATGGACTCGTTCTTCTTCCTTGCGGGATTTCAGGCAAGATGACCGCTACCCTGGATCTCACTACTATCATTGCTATGCTAGTTGCTTCGTTCTATCGCTATGCTACGTTACCTATCTGTTGCTCTTCAAGCCTGCCAAAATGCCATGAACCTCTAACCTTTGACACCCTTTCTAGCAAACCATTGTTTGGCTATGTTACCGCTTTGCTCAGCCCCTCTTATAGCATTGTTAGTTGCAGGTGAAGTTGAAGATTTCTCCATGGTGGACAGGATTTTGGTTGGGATATCACAATATCTCTTATATTATTAATGCATCTATATATTTGGTAAAGGGTGGAAGGCTCGGCCTTATGCCTGGTGTTTTGTTCCACTCTTGCCGCCTTAGTTTCCGTCATACCGGTGTTATGTTCCCGGATTTTGCGTTCCTTACGCGGTCGGGTGATTTATGGGACCCCCTTGACAGTTCGCTTTGAATAAAACTCCTCCAGCAAGGCCCAACATTGAATTTTACCATTTGCCTCACCACCACCTATATTTCCCTTGGGAGTAATTAACCCAAGGGTCATCTTTATTACAGCCCCCCCGGGCCAGTGCTTGTCTAAGTGTTGGTCCAAACTAGAGCACCGTGCGGGGCCATCCCTTGGCAACTTGGGTTACATCGGTTCCTGTACGCTTCGCTTATCCGGTGTTGCCCTGATAACGAGATATGTGCAGCTCCTATCGGGATTGTCGGTGCATCGGGCGGTCTTGCTGGTCTTGTTTTACCATTTTCGAAATTTCTTGTAAACCGGGATTCCGAGTCTGATCGGGTCTTCCTGGGATAAGGTCTATTCCTTCGTTGATCGTGAGAGCTTGTAATGGGCTAAGTTGGGACACCCCTGCAGGGTATAATCTTTCAAAAGCCGTGCCTGCGGTTATAGGCAGATGGGAATTTGTTAATGTCCGGTTGTAGATAACTTGACACCAGATCCGAATTAAAACGCATCAACCGTGTGTGTAGCCGTGATGGTCTCTTCTCGGCGGAGTCCGGAAAGTGAACACGGTTTTTGGGTTATGTTTGACGTAAGTAGGAGTTCAGGATCACTTCTTGATCATTGCTAGCTTCACGACCGTTCCATTCGCTCTCTTCTCGCTCTTATTTGCGTATGTTAGCCACCATATATGCTTAGCCGCTGCTGCAGCCTCACCACTTTACCCCTTCCTTTCCTATTAAGCTTTGCTAGTCTTGATACGCATGGTAATGGGATTGCTGAGTCCTCGTGTCTCACAGATTACTACAACAACAGTTGCAGGTACAGGTTATGCGATGATCATGACGCGAGAGCGATGCTTGCTTGCATTGAGTTCTTCTTCTACTTCTTCGATCAGGGGATAGGTTCCAGGTCGGCGGCCTGGGTTAGCAGGGTGGATGTCGTTTGAGTTTCTGTTTGTGTTCCATCCGTAGTCGGATGATGTTCTAATGTATTGTGATGTTGTATTCGTGTGGCATTGTATGCCTTATGTATGTATCCCCATCTATTATGTAATGTTGATATAATGATACCACCTTGCAAAAGCGTTTCAATATGCGGGTCTATCCTTGGTGGGACCTTCGAGTTCCTTTTTGGATAGGGTCGCATATTGGGCGTGACAAGTTGGTATCAGAGCCTCGACCGACCATCGGAGCCCCCTTGATTGTTGGCCGTTGTTGAGTCTAGAAGAAAACTATTTTTGAGTCTTAGGATTATATATATCGGAGAGTAGGATTCTTTTTACTCCTCAGCCCCTTCGTCGCTCTGGTGAGGTCTCCTGACGTAGATGTTTTAACTTTCCTCTCCTCAAATTTCACTAAATTTTTTTAGGATCACGCGGGTATCTTGGAATCGTTCCGATGGTTTTGTGACGAGAACATTGTTCTTGGTGCCTCCTGTGTATTATGTGGCATTGACCCGGGGAGTTGAGCTCCGAGATGTTGTCGTCACAATTTTATCGTTGTAGTTCTGGAATACCTGAGTTTTGCCGACATCGAAAATCTCTTTTATGCAGTTGTTGGTGAGATAACCTCGACGTCACCCAGTACTGGGGAGTTCGGGAGTATTGCCAGAGCTCGTATAACGGATGCTTTTCGAAGGTTGAGGTACACGATTTCCTAAGGTTTCTTGGTTATGTGTTGACGGATGGATACAACTGGATGTAGGTATTGTTAGTTTGGGTGAGATATATTGCTTCCCCTGTATCCCCAACACCAGATTGCATAACCATAAAGTTTCGGGAGTTTATAGGTGGGAATTCAAGTAGCTACTATGATATCTTTCCGATAGATGCATGATATGGGATTGGGTAAATCTCTATCATATGTTTGTTTCCGGCTTATTCTGCAAGCCAAATCCTTTGTTTTGTTTTATTTATGGTATTCGAGTTGCTTCGAAGTCAAATGTTGAATCCATACCTTTCAAGCGGTGTTCTCATATTTCTATGGGAGTACTAATCCTTTTGATCATCGAGATTGTCATGTCAATACTTTTCCAACCGGCATGCTTCTCTTCAAGTGGATCCGATCATTTCAATATTTGCGAGATCAATTATAAGTTTTCTCAACGGTGTTTGTTTCATCCGTCCCAAGTTGTCTTTGTTTTCCGCCCTCCCACCCCTTTTCTTCAAGGACTAAGATTTCTTAATCATGTATCCTTTTATTTACGAGATGATGTTCTAATGTATTGTGATGTTGTATTCGTGTGGCATTGTATGCCTTATGTATGTATCCTCATCTATTATGTAATGTTGATGTAATGATATCCACCTTGCAAAAGCGTTTCAATATGCGGGTCTATCCTTGGTGGGACCTTCGAGTTCCTTTTTGGATAGGGTCGCATATTGGGCGTGACAATTGCGTACCCATTGAATTCATATATGAATATTACATATATTACTTCAAAATAGAAACTTAAATCATCCAAGACTAATGAATTTGAATGCAAGAGTAACAATGGTGCATGTGCATGATAGCTACATTGGTTATTTGAAGAAACATCACTGTAACTTTGGCATGCACAACTAAAAAGGTTTATTTAAATAGAAAAAAAATATGATATGTGAGTGTCCAATCTTTACAACGTTGAATCGATATTGTACCTTTGGCCATGATACGAAGTAGATATTGACTTATGTTCAAGCGATGCATGTCCACGATCGCTAGATAGTGATACGTGAATGAATTGTGCAATCTCTCTCACACACATACATATCTCATTTCCCTGTGGGCATCGGAATCACACACGTGCACTTCGTGTATTTCTCTCCCTCCGGCAGGGTTAAATTTGTCTTTCTACCCCGTCCTACAAGTCTCTCACACAGAAACACACACACTCTCTATGTCTAACACGCCCACCCCTTTAGTTCCGCCCACCCGCAGCCACTAATGTCTCTCACACATATGCTATCTACCTATCCCTTAATATAGCTAGATATGTGTCACACAAACTCCTTCTCCCTACTAGCAAGATGCTCATGCGTTGCACGAAACATCAAGATGCATTTGTATGAGAAGTTTATCTTGTGGGAGAAAAGGATGAACGAGGGATTGCCTTATTTGCAAATGCGAAGAGGGGTATGGGTATCTTTTTGCAAAATTGCCATATTTTCCTTCCTGTCCGTCGGATATAAATCGGATGGCCTATATTGCACGATGACAGGAACACCATCATCACCAACTCTATTTTTTATAAGAGTAGAGATATGTGAGTGTCACTGCCCCCCCCACACCCACAGTTCCCAACACCGAAGGAGTAGGGTGACACCTCGATCTTGATACTAATCTATCGACTGGCTTCTCTTTCAAACATACACACACACACTACCCGACACCGAAGGAGTAGGGTGACACCTCGATCTTGATACTAATCTATCGACTGGATTCTCTCTCAAACATACACACACACACTACCCGGCACCGAAGGAGTAGGGTCGCACATCGATCTTGATAATAATCTATCTACTCCTCTTTCAAACACACTGTTCGAGGGGTTTTTGTGCACTATTGCATAAAATAACAATTTATTTTATTTTTTTGATGAATTTTCATGCAGGTTATACATACAAAGAGAAGTTTTGATGCAAAGGCAAAATACCATTGCATGGCACATGCGCGCACGTACTTGTATATGCACATGCATGCATGAAATCATGATGCAGGCTACACAGACAAGTTTGATAATGTAGCACGTACACAAATGTGCCCGGCTGCCTACGCACGTACATGCATGAAGGCGGCAATATGTACAACCGAGATATATACCTCGGTTATACAGGGCGGCCGCGACGACGGACCCGGCGAGTAAAAGTAAAAAGAAAGAGATATATCACAAAAGCCATCATTTTATTGATCGATGATACAAAAATTTCACTGGGACTAATCAAACTCTGTTCGGACACGGTAGAACGAAAAAAGGGATTTGGATTTGACAAGAGGCTTGCCTTGCATAGAGCGTTGGAGCACGTAAGGAAGCTTGATGCATGTACAATACATATATGTATTCGGGTACTCGGACGGCCGTCAAGCTCGCGCGTATATATATCTGAATACATGTAAGAAAAAGAAAAGGAGGCAAAGGGAGAGTCATGCACGTGATGTACGTGAGATTCATGGCCTTGCTATTTGCATGTACATGCATGAAAAGGCAAGAGTACGCTGGTGTGTACGTATTTGTACTCATATACCGGCCGGCAAACATATGCGTACATGAAATATAAGGAAGCCAAAGGGTCATCACATGGATATGTGTATGAGCTAGAAGGAATTAAAGCACCACGTTTGGAAAGGAACTGGTGCAGCGTCTAGGTACGTAGATTTTGTTTCCTTTTCTTGTGTAGGCGTGCAGGACAAGAAGCCAGCGCAATGGAAAGATTTTGTTTCCTTTTCTTGTGTAGGCGTGCAGGACAAGAAGCCAGCGCAATGGAAAGCAGAATTTAAGATGGAAAGACGAACGTAAAATGGAAAGTATTGGTCTTTACCAATCAAGCAAGCCGTGCGTGCGGCGCCCAGCTTGTATAAAGCGGCTGCCTATATATATAGAGAACCCACGCACGGGAGGGGAGCCAACACACCACGCACGCAACACCACACCCGAACACATCCAGCCACCACATCGCCGCCATCACGCGCATAGCAAACCCACGCAGCAAACTCAGACCAGCACCTCATCCCGCCATCCGACGTCGTCGCGAAGAGCAAGGAGGAAGGAGAAAACACAGTCCAGGAGGCGCCATGATGAGGCACACGTTCTCCGATGGTGAGACTTTGAACTAATGCATCTATTTTCTTGTTTCTCCTTGGCATACAACATTCATGCACACGAGGAAGTCATCACACAATCTGCGCCGAAGACAATATTGATGGAGCATGCAACCTCACAGCCCGCCGACACCATCTGCAAGGATGCCGTTGAAGACGATGGTAATGCCAATGGGCCTGCCGGCGTGCAGCCCGTTGGACTCCTTGGTTGGTGGCCGCCCTTGGTGATGAGGCCGACGACGTCTACTTCGTCAAGCTGGAGCCCCGAAGGCGCGAGGCTCGCGAGGATGCCGCCGTGGATGGCGACATGGAGCCCGCTAGGACGATGCCCTCGTTTTCTCCATCAAGCTAGCGCAATGGAGGGCGAAGGTGGGGAGGCTCGCGGAGGATGCCGCCGCCGTGCCGCAGTGGATCGTGGCGCAGATTTTGCCAAGATGACGCCTGTGTTAACTTCATCAAGACGGCGCTATGGAGGATGAAGGCGTGGAGGCTCGGGACGATGACGCCACGGAGTTTGCCAAGACGACGCCAATGTCAACAACATCAACCTGGTGCCGCAAGGATCATGACGGGGAGCTCACAAAAAGGACGCCCACCATCCACTTCGTCATGCTGGAGCTAGAGGACGGAGGCGTGGCGCCCATTGAGGATGCTGCCGACATCTACTTCGTCAAGCTAGAGCCCGAAGGCGCGGAGCACGTAGGGATGGTGCCGCATGCCGCGGAGGATGGCGAGACGGAGCTCGCTAGGACGAAGCCCGTCATCTTCATCAATTCGGTGCCATGGAGAACAAAGGCGTGGAGGCTCGCAACGATACCGCCACCGTACCGCCTTGGATGGCGACGCGGAGTTCGACAAGACGACGCCCAGCGCCAACACCCGGTACCGCGGAGAATCGTGGCGTGGAGCTCGCAAGGAGGACACCACCAACATCAACATCATCAAGCTAGACCAGAGGCATGCAGCTCGCGAGGATGCCGCCGCGTGCCGGGAAGGACGACGGAGGCATGGAGCTCACGGGACATCACCACCAAGTCTACCTCGTCAAGATGGAGCCCACGACACGGAGCCAAGAAGATAACACACACCCTTGGTGCCGTCCGTGACCTGGAGGAGAAGATGGTGCCACATGACGGTCTCCACGACCCGGAGCCCATGAAGATGAGGCGTGATGGCGAAGAGGCGACGTCGCTTTGCCAACACTAACTTCCGATGGCCCCGTTAGGCGGCGCCCTTGTCTTGGAGGACCGCCGTAAACACGGCGTCCAGCCGAAACGAGGCGCCAACCACACCAGCCCTGCCGATACGACCGAGCGTCCGTCTCCATAAGAATACTCCCGCAAGGCGAACCCCGTGCATACCTGATGAAGCCGTTACATCGTAAAGAAGTCCGAGCTGAGCAGGACCCATGCAACTTCAACACCTACATCAACATTGTCAAGACCGATGAGGCGCGACGGCACGGGCGAACGTGGCCAACACAAAACCATGTTTTGAGCGGCACGTGTACCGACGAGGACACGGGCTTTGCCGCCGCCCACACCATACACACACACACCATCATCATCATGCATGGAGAACGCAAAGCGAAGACGACGAAGACGACCACACGGCTTAATCGGAGGTATCCCACGGAGCAACCCGCGGGAGTAATTAACCGGGAGCTTTTCGAGGCCCCGGGAACCAGGAGACCGCACATCGCCATAGTCAGACAGGCCGCGCTAGTAGGCCACGGAGCGCATATCAGGAATTGTATTTGTTATCCTTGAGATTAATAAAATACCGTTCCCATCTCTTTGTTTTCTTTGTGTACTACGGTACACTGGCACGCCCGCATTTTCTTTTCCCTGGCGCATGAGAGAAATCCACACTCCTTCTCTTCCCTTCTACCGGAGTGCACATTAAGATTTTTCTCGTGTTAAACAAATTGGCACGCCCGGTGGAATGGTAGGGTGAAGAGGGACCGGCGGCCTGTGCTTGAAATCACCATTGACTTGACAATTGTGGCAAAATCTAGCCACCCGATGGCAGTCCGACATAATGTCGGGCCAGTAGTATACTGCTAGACGTATACTATGATACATCTTGGCCCCTCCTTGATGCCCGCCACAGACTCCATGATGCATCTCCTGCAAGATCTTGTCGGCTTCACTTCGGTTTACGCATCGAAGTAAGACCTCCTGTCCATGTGAACGCCTGTATAGGACACCTGCTTCAAAAAGATAGAAAGAGAGTCGTCGTTGTAGTTGGCGCCTCTATACGGGGTCATCGGGGAGGCTCCCATGCTTGAAGTAGTCGAGGAAGGGTTGCAGCCACTCGCCCTCCTCTACGGCATTCGTCATGACGGTATTGAGTTCGTACTCAGCTGGGATGAGCTCCAAGACAGCCGGGAGTAGCCACCTTTCTTCCACGTTCATCTGCATTGTTTTATTATCTGGAAGCACCAATGCCGCTGCTAGTTTCGCCAAGGCATCAGCAGGTGCATTCCTACTTCACGGGACATGATGCACTTCAACATGTTGAAATTTTTCCATTAGATTCCGGGCCGCAGCATAGTACGGCACCAGTTCAGGCTTGCGAACTTTATAGATGTTGTTGACTTGACGGATGATGAGTTGAGAGTGTCCATAAGCCCGCGAGGAACGAACATCCATGGAGAGCACCAAGAGGAGGCCAAAGATGAGCGCCTCATACTCCGCTTCTTTGTTGGAGCATTCTTCCTTGAGGAGGGAGAATGAGTGATACATCTGTCACACCCAATATGCGACCCTATCCAAAAGGAACTCGAAGGTCCGACCAAGAATAGACCCGCATATTGAAACGCTTTTGCAAGGTGGATATCATTACATCAACATTACATAAGAGATGGGGATACATACACGAGGCATACAATGCCACACAAATACAACATCACAATACATAAGAGCATCACCCGACTACGGATGAAACACAAACAGAAACTCAAACGACATCCACCCTGCTAGCCCAGGTTGCCGACCTGGAACCTATCCCCTGATCAAAGAAGAAGCAGAAGAAGAACTCCAAACAAGCAAACATCGCTCTCGCGTCATGATCATCGCATAACCTGTACCTGCAACTGATGTCGTAGTAATCTGTGAGCCACGAGGACTCAGCAATCCCATTACCATGGGTATCAATACTAGCAAAGCTTAAAGGGAAAGGGAGGGGTAAGTGGTGAGGTTGCAGCAGCGACTAAGCATATATGGTGGCTAACATATGCAAATAAGAGCGAGAAGAGAGCAAGCGGAACGGTCGTGAAGCTAGCAATGATCAAGAATTGATCCTGAACTCCTACTTACGTCAAACATAACCCAAAACCGTGTTCACTTCCCGGACTCCGCCGAAAAGAGACCATCACAGCTACACACACGGTTGATGCATTTTAATTTGGATCTGGTTTCAAGTTATCTAAAATCGGACATTAACAAATTCCCATCTTCCTATAACCGCAGGCACGGCTTTCGAAAGATTATACCCTGCAGGGGTGTCCCAACTTAGCCCATGATAAGATCTCGCGATCAACGAAGGATATACCTTCTCCCAGGAAGACCCGATCAGACTCAGAATCCCGGTTTACAAGACATTTCGACAATGGTAAAACAAGACTAGCAAGACCTCCCGCTATGCCGACAAATCCCGACAGGAGCTGCACATATCTCGTTCTCAGGGCACACCAGATGAGCCAGACGTCGGGTTGGCATAGACCCTGATTGCCCAGGGGGCGCCGGACATCGCTCGGTTTGGACCAACACTTAGACAAGCATTGGCCCGGGGGGCTAAAATAAAGATGACCCTCGGGTTAATTACTCCCAAGGGAAATGTAGGTGGTGGTGAGGCAAATGGTAAAACCAATGTTGGGCCTTGCTGGAGGAGTTTTATTCAAAGCGAACTGTCAAGGGGGTCCCATAAACCACCCAACCGTGTAAGGAACGTAAAATCCGGGAACATAACACCGGTATGACGGAAACTAGGGCGGCAAGAGTGGAACAGAACACCAGGCATAAGGCCGAGCCTTCCACCCTTTACCAAGTATATAGATGCATTAATTAAATAAGAGATATTGTGATATCCCAACATAATCCTGTCCATCATGGGGAAATCTTCAACTTCACCTGCAACTAACAACGCTATAAGAGGGGCTGAGCAAAGCGGTAACATAGCCAAGCAATGGTTTGCTAGGAAGGGTGTCAAAGGTTAGAGGTTCATGGCAATTTGGGAGGCTTGATGAGCAAAAGATAGGTAACGCAGCATAGCGATAGAACGAAGCAACTAGCATAGCAATGATAGTAGTGAGATCGAGGGTAGCGGTCATCTTGCCTGAAATCCCGTAAGGAAGAATAACGAGTCCATGAAGAAGACGAACGGATGAAGAGGAACCCAGCGTAGACGAACGAATCCTCACGATCGCAACGAAACGGGAACTATCGAGAAGAAGCACACAACATGGTAAACACAACACACATATACAAGACATGATGGACAACGAAGCATGATGCATGACAAGGCTACATGAAACTACACTAGCAACAATCATGGCAACAACTGAACTTAATGTTAACATGCTGACAGCAACATTATTTATCAACTTTGGAGCAAGATTACAACAAGATACAAGAAGCTATAATTACAACCAGGGGCATGGATGGATAGAGCATAACATGTAGAACAAAACAACCTTAGTGAATATCTCCAGATTATGCATAGAATGATTTGTAGAAGCAGGTTTACATAGCATCACGAAATAACAGATTCAGCCTAGCAAAACAGCAACAACAAGTACACTACTAAGCAAGCTTGATTCACTCACCACAAGTCATTGCATGACAAGATAAGCATATCATCATCAACAAGACATGTTTATGAAACAAACCAAGGCAAGAACAAGTTCATAGCATGCAAGGATCAACTACAACAACCTTGGCAAAATTGAATAACATGTAAGCAATCTGCCAGGAAACATTTTGTAGCAAAAGTAGAGCACGGAAATGACATGCTAGACTACTCCATAATTGCAAACTGGGGCATGAATGGATATAGCATAACCATATGTTCAAAACACCCTTACTGAAGTATCTCAAAATATGCATGGATCTCTCTGTAGCATCATGTTTACATGACATCAAAATAAGAGCAGAACAGGGACTAAAATCAGCAACATTACGAAGCCTAGTTTGCATGCTTGTGCTAGTCACCACATTGATCACAAAAATACATGGTAAGCACCTCTGTAAAGAAGACATGGCATAGTTCAAAACACATGTAGACATCAACCTCATAGGATGCACACATCAATGACGGCAAAAATGACAAATGAGCATGTTCTGTTAACAGATAGCAGACAACATTATGAAGCACTCTTGCAACGATGATTTAGGCATCAAGATGAGCTCAAATGAACATGATGCAATGGAATGAAATGAAGTACTCGTTGAGGCAAAAAAATTGACGTATTACACGCACGAAACGGAGCTACATGCACAGAGTTATGATGCGATGAACAGGGCATGATAATGTAAATAATTCGGGGACTTAGCGGATTTTCGAGAGGGGAAGAAGTCAACCTCGTCAGATCTGGAGCGGGACAGCGCGGATCCCGAGGTGGCCGGAGCATCGCCGGAGTAGAGGACGGGGAGGTGGCCGACGGGGCGGAGAGGAGTCGGGGAGGACGGATCCGGGACGGCGCGGAGCCGAGCGGCGCGACGAAGGGGAGGCGCGGGGCCGGCGGGGCGGAGCTGGCGGCTCCCGGCGGCTACGGAGATCCGGGGCGACGTGGC
>NC_057810.1:112356858-112396847 GCF_018294505.1 Triticum aestivum
GGCCCCGGGTGACCGGCGCGGTGGGAGGCGAGAGGAGGCGAGGTGGCGCGCGCCAGTTGGCTGAGGCAGAGGCGGCGATGACGTGGCGCCCCACGATTGGCCGGGGCGACGTGGAGGCTGGACATGTCCGGCGGGGTTGGACATGTCCGGCGCGCGAGGGGAGCGGGGCTAGGGTTTCGTGTGCACGGAAAATCGGGGAGGGGCACATTTATATAGGTAGAGGGAGCTAGGAGAGTCCAAATGAGGAGCGGTTTTCGGCCACGCGATCGTGATCGAACGACCTAGAGCATGGAGGTGGTTTGGATGGGTTTTGGGCCACTTTAGAGGGGTGTTGGGTTGCAAAGAGAAAGGGGGGTTTCGGGCTACGCAGTTAATCGTTAGAGTATCAAACGACCTCGAAATGGCATGAAACTTGACAGGCGGTGTACCGGTGCTATACCAAGGCCGCTTGGCAAACCTCGGGCCATTCCGAGAATGTTTAACACCCGCTCACAACGAGAGACAAAAGGGGGGAGTGCCGGATTGCAAAACGGACAACGGGGAAAATGCTCGGATGCATGAGACGAACACGTATGCAATGCAATGCACAAGATGACATGATAAAATGCAACACGCAAGCAGATGACATGGCAATGACGGCGAATAACTGGCAGACACCTGGCGCATCTAATCCGGGGCGTTACAACACTCGTCCACTAACAAGAGATCTCGTCCCAAGATCTTAGGACCGAGACGGAAGGGAAAAGGGATGAGGTGAAACAAGAACTCAAGAGAATAAGCAAAGAATCGAGAGCATTCGAGAAGAAGAGAGGAACGACGAGAATGACGAGAATCGAAAGCTCACGGAATCAGATAGACTAAGAAACCACTCTGGTTAGAACAAGATAAGAAATGAATAAGACTAAAAGGATTTAGGCAGCACTCCAGCTGAAACATGGGGGAATAGAACACGAACTTGAGAGGATGGAATGATACTTGATGATATGAACAATGCAAAGCCTCCGGAAGAATTGAAAGCATTGAATGAAAAGAACTTAGAAGGAAGGATTGAATGGAGTTGTTGAGAAAATCAACAACGAAAGAATAAACTTGTTGTGGACTTATGGATAACATCTCAAAATTATAAGGTGATAACCGGCCACAAGTGGAAATGATTGGATAGCTTAGAAGAACGAAGAAATGCAAAACTCCACTTCAAAAGAATACGGAGAATTAATTGCACTTCGAGACGCGAGAAGAAAAGATACTTGAACTCCGCCAACAACAATCTTGATGAACACTTGAAGAATGAATTAAATACTGACGGACCACCATGAAGAACTCCGATAACAAAAGGATGATGAGATAGAATGAAGGATGAAAGAATAAGATTAAAGCCTTGCGATGACTTTGATGGAGGTTCCGACGAAATGGCCGAGGAAGTTGAACTCCGGAAAAGAAAAGATGGGAAACACTTGGAACTAGAATTTATTCCTCACGAACAAACTCCGAAGAAAAAGAGATTACTCAGTTTGAGGAAATAAGAGTAAGATTTATTGTTTGCTTATCCTTCATCAAATTAAATTGATGACAAACAATGGATTTTTCATACTACTTATTCTTCTTGAAAAAGGATTAAGGGGGTATAGCACAAAACTTGAGAAAGTCTTTATGAACCACCGGCAGGATTGAGAAGAACAAGTGAATTAATATGATGACAAAGGAAAAAGAATCTGAATGAACCACCATAAGTGTTCGAAAATGTCTGATTAAAGGGAATGACTCACCGAGAAGAATTAGAGGAACAAATATGCTAGAGGGGATTTAGATGCAAAAGAACAAGGAGATCATAATCTGATTAAAGAACACTTGAATGAAGCACCAGGATAAATAGAGAATGATAACTGGAATGATGGCCTCCGGTGAAAAGAAATGTAAAAACAACTCCTGACAAACTCCGGATGGTTGAGAAAAGGAATATCTGACAAATGGAATAATTCGAGAGGATGATATGAAAACTCTTCTTTGATCTTCAAATGACGACGAGAAACACCACCAAAATTACCGAGATACTCCAAGAGAATGAAAAGCGAAGAGGTTGAGCCAACAATGAAATGAGTTTGAATGAGATCTTGGACAAGGCATCTGACTGATGGGATCCATTCATACGTCACACTTTGAAAAGAATTTGAGAATAGCTCCGGGAAATTAGAAGAGTCAGGTAAGATTCTGGGAAAAGACCTGTGGGTTAGGGCCCACTGAAGAGATAACACCGTTGAAAAGGATTGTTGAATAGATAAATGATGCACCGGAACAGTTGAAACATTTGGATGAGGTGACAACCTCGAATTAATTAGAACACAGACGAATCTCTTGAGATGTCTTGAGCCGAGGGAAAGAATATAATCAACACCAAAAATTGGAATTGAATCCACCGGAAAAGAGATGGAGAATGCCGCACAAAACGTGAATTCACCAGTTGAAATAATTGACGGAAGGCTGAAGAGGCACCACACTAATGAAATTGATGGTCGAAAGAGACTCAGACTCCGGGAAGAAGAGGGTGGGAGGGCGGGAAAAACAAAGGCAACTTGGAAGGGGAAATCGATGAATATCTTGAAGAGACAACACCGGTTGAAATCATTGAGGAGAGAGAGCAACTGAGGATTATGGACTCCGGTTCTGAGAAGAAGGGGTGGGCGGGTGGGAAAAGAAAACAACTGAGGATTGAACTCAATGATGAAGAAGCTTCGCACGAGTATATTCACTCATTTTGCTCCGTATGTAGTCTATAGTGGAATCTCTAAAAGACTTATATTTAGGAACGGAGGTACGAGGTAGTATCATGTATGACATCAACATATCTAATTTAGCAGCCAATAGTAGAAATCATTGTCTGCACAAAGGGATTACTGGTCGAAAATCCTAGCAAAGCACGCTGACAGGCACAGAACAATACAAGAGAGAGAGACGCGCTTACAAGATCATAGCAATGCCTCAGTCCAGGATCTTGGTTGGCAAGATGTTAGATCCAGAAGAAATATCGTCCTTGTAGTTTTTGCCAGCTGCATAATAGGTAACAGCGACCGGTTAGTATATTTGAAGTGCATCGGGCAGGTGATGTTGGACGGGTTTAAAGGTGACAAGTACCTAGGCCGTGGCGGATGCTTGGCATCTCTCCAGATGGTGGGAATCAGGTTAGAAACGTCGAGGGTGATGACGCTGCACTGGCTATCGGGGTCCGGTAAGGAGATCTAGAACCGTCGAGTAGGGTGTTTGTGGAGCGGCTCCGGTAGGGTGGACTACGGTGTGGGCGAAGCGGATCTGTGGCCGTGGACGAGGGTGTAGGTGAAGCTGCTCTGGTGGTTGGGTTACGGATGGTGTCGACGACGCGGATCTACGGCCGTGGACGGGGCGTCAGAAGCTGCTCCGGTGGTTGTGTTAAGGATGGTGTCGACGATGCGGATCTGCGGCTGTGGACGGGGCGTCAGAAGCTGCTCCGGTGGTTGGGTTAAGGGTGGTGTCGATGATGCGGATCTGCGGCCGTGGACGGGGCGTCAGAAGCTGCTCCGGTAGGTTGGATGAGGGTGCGAGGAAGCGGATCTGAGGCCGTGGACTTGTGAGTTGGCCAAGAGGCCCCAATACGATTGAGAATGGTATAGGAAAAGCTACTCCGGTAGGGTTGACGATGGTGTCGGCGAAGCGGCTCCGGTATGGTTGAGGAAGGTGTCGGCGAAGAGGATCAGAGGCCGTCGACGGGGGCGTCGGTGGGGCGGCTCCGGGGGATGTGGACGAAGCATCTCCGGTGGGGAGTACGAATGAGCCACTGCAGATGCGCGGCGGTTGATGAGAGTACCGGCGAAGCAGATCCGGCACCGTGGACAAGGCCGACATAGAATGGGCTGTGGTATAGTGGTGGATGAGCAGTCTACTTGTTTCTAGGGGAGGTGGGAGGGGTAGATGCGGCCGCAGAAGCAGATCCGGCGAGGTGGACGCCGCTGGCAGTGAATGGGCTATGGTACGCCGGTGGATGAGCAGTCTAGGGTTTTGAGAGGGGAGGGGATAAAGGGCAATGAAGTACGACGGCGTGATGTAAGATGCTCTGATGCTGTGGAGTTAGTCGTTTTTGCGGGAGGGGGAGAGGAAATGGGGGTGCCGTGTAGTCGGGGGAACCGGAAGTTACCAAAGCAGCCCCAACCTATCATGTAGATGAGGGCGGTATTATAACTGTTGGTCTCCGTGCACCAAGGAAAAAAGGGGGATTTCGCATGCTAAAGACTAAGGTGGCGGAAATTTTAGAAGGAGGCGGGAGATTTTGCCGCCCGCGGGATCGTTCGTATCTAGTTTCAACTAATTTTGGACCGTGCTAGCGGGAAGGTCATGCTAGACTATGTACACGGGGCACGCGTCAGCAGTTAATAACTGGTGTGAAGTCCACCCCAGAAAAAAAGACAATAACTCGGGATGATGCGCCGATAACTTGGACGTTCACACGGGCGCGGCCAATCGTATGGATGTAGTGGCGCGTTCTCAAAAAAAGGGATCAAACGCTCAGCCTATGTATTTCTTGTGTAAATAGATAATTTGGTACCATTGGTTATTTACTTTAAACATAATGCATTGACGTGTTAGTATAGAGGCGCACAAAAAAATGGATATTGTAGTTAGCTACTTAAAAGTGTTACCTCATATGATTACATAGTCTCCATTTAATAAATTGCTGTAACGCCCCGGATTCGATGCGCTAGGTGTCTGCCAGTTATTCGCCGTCGTTGCCATGTCATTTGCTTGCGTGTTGCATTTTGCCATGTCATCATCTGCACTTCATCTGCATTTCACAAACCGTGCATCGGATTAAAATGGTTTAAACATGTAACTTGCTTAGAATTTTGTGTAGATTAATAATATGCCACTTTCATCCATGTTTAAAATGTTTAAAATGCTGTTTGCATTTATTTTTGCTAAATGCCATGTTAAAATGCTTTATTTCATAACTAATTAACCGTAGCTCCATTTTAAATAAACTTTATATGTAAATGGGGTGGAAGAATGCCTAGATTAACATGGTCCACTTTATTTTCCTGATTAACAACATTAAAATATGGTTTAGGGAAGAACAGTACCAAATCTAAAATATGCACATGAGGATTTTTTGGAATTGTTGGTTGTTACTTCCGGTCTCATTTAAACTTGCCTAGATAGGTAGTTTCATTATGCTTCACCTCTTGCCATGTTAATCAACATTTAATATTGATGTGTACCTAAACGAGAGCGAACTAAATAACTCGAATGTGGTTTTTTGTTAATATGCAACTCGTTGCGTATTGAGCTCCACTTAAATTTGTAGGATTTTTTGTGCACTTTGCCATGCCATGCCTCATTAAACCGGACATGCATCATACTTGTTTGTGCATCATGCCATGTTTATGCTTATGGATTTACCATGTTGTTTGTTTCTTTCTGGTGTTGCTTCTTAGTTCCGGTAATGTTGCGATTGTGAGGATTCGTTCGACTACTCCCGTTTGTCTTCTTCATGGACTCGTTCTTCTTCCTTGCGGGATTTCATGCAAGATGACCGCTACCCTGGATCTCACAACTATCATTGCTATGCTAATTGCTTCGTTCTATCGCTATGCTGCGTTACCTATCTGTTGCTCTTCAAGCCTCCCAAAATACCATGAACCTCTAACCTTTGACACCCTTCCTAGCAAACCATTGTTTGGCTATGTTACCGCTTTGCTCAGCCCCTCTTATAGCGTTGTTAGTTGCAGGTGAAGTTGAAGATTTCTCCATGGTGGACAGGATTTTGGTTGGGATATCACAGTATCTCTTATACTATTAATGCATCTATATATTTGGTAAAGGTTGGAAGGCTCGGCCTTATGCCTGGTGTTTTGTTCCACTCTTGCGCCTTAGTTTCCGTCATACCGGTGTTATGTTCCCAGATTTTGCGTTCCTTACAAGGTCGGGTGATTTATGGGACCCGCTTGACAGTTCGCTTTGAATAAAACTCCTCCAGCAAGGCCCAACATTGACTTTTACCACTTGCCTCACCACCACCTATATTTCCCTTGGGAGTAATTAACCCAAGGGTCATCTTTATTACAGCCCCCCCGGGCTAGTGCTTGTCTAAGTGTTGGTCCAAACTAGAGCACCGTGCGGGGCCATCCCTTGGCAACTTGGGTTACGTCGGTTCCTGTACGCTTCGCTTATCCGGTGTTGCCCTGAGAACGAGATATGTGCAGCTCCTATCGGGATTGTCGGCGCATCGGGCGGTCTTGCTGGTCTTATTTTACCATTGTCGAAATTTCTTGTAAACCGGGATTCCCAGTCTGATCGGGTCTTCCTGGGAGAAGGTCTATTCCTTCGTTGATCGCGAGAGCTTGTCATGGGCTAAGTTGGGACACCCCTGCAGGGTATAATCTTTCGAAAGCCGTGCCTGCGGTTATAGGCAGATGGGAATTTGTTAATGTCCGGTTGTAGATAACTTGACACCAGATCCGAATTAAAACGCATCAACCGTGTGTGTAGCCGTGATGGTCTCTTCTCGGCGGAGTCCGGAAAGTGAACACGGTTTTTGGGTTATGTTTGACGTAAGTAGGAGTTCAGGATTACTTCTTGATCATTGCTAGCTTCACGACCGTTCCATTCGCCCTCTTCTCGCTCTTATTTGCATATGTTAGCCACCATATATGCTTAGCCGCTGCTGCAGCCTCACCACTTTACCCCTTCCTTTCCTATTAAGCTTTGCTAGTCTTGATACCCATGGTAATGGGATTGCTGAGTCCTCGTGGCTCACAGATTACTACAACAACAGTTGCAGGTATAGGTTATGCGATGATCATGACGCGAGAGTGATGCTTGCTTGCGTTGAGTTCTTCTTCTGCTTCTTCGATCAGGGGATAGGTTCCAGGTCGGCAGCCTGGGCTAGCAGGGTGGATGTCGTTTGGGTTTCTGTTTGTGTTCCATCCGTAGTCGGATGATGTTCTAATGTATTGTGATGTTGTATTCGTGTGGCATTGTATGCCTTATGTATGTATCCCCATCTATTATGCAATGTTGATGTAATGATACCACCTTGCAAAACCGTTTCAATATGCGGGTCTATCCTTGGTGGGACCTTCGAGTTCCTTTTTGGATAGGGTCGCATATTGGGCGTGACAAGTTGGTATCAGAGCCTCGACCGACCATAGGAGCCCCCTTGATTGTTGGCCGTTGTTGAGTCTAGAAGAAAACTATTTTTGAGTCTTAGGATTATATATGTCGGAGAGTAGGATTCTTTTTACTCCTCAGCCCCTTCGTCGCTCTGGTGAGGTCTCCTGACATAGATGTTTTGACTTTCCTCTCCTCAAATTTCACTAAATTTTTTTTAGGATCACGCGGGTATCTTGGAATCGTTCCGATGGTTTTGTGACGAGAACATTGTTCTTGGTGCCTCCTGTCTATTATGTGGCATTGACCCGGGGAGTTGAGCTCCGAGATGTTGTCATCACAATTTTATCGTTGTAGTTCTGGAATATCTGAGTTTTGCCGACATCAAAAATCTCTTTTATGCAGTAGTTGGTGAGATAACCTCGACGTCACCCAGTACTGGGGAGTTCGGGAGTATTGCCATAGCTCGTATAACGGATGCTTTTCGAAGGTTGAGGTACAGGATTTCTGAAGGTTTCTTGGTTATGTGTTGACGGATGGATACAGCTGGATGTAGGTATTGTTAGTTTGGGTGAGATATATTGCTTCCCCTGTATCCCCAACACCAGATTGCATAACCAGAAAGTTTTGGGAGTTTATAGGTGGGAATTCAAGTAGCTACTAGGATATCTTTCCGACAGATGCATGATATGGGATTGGGTAAATCTCTATCATATGTTTGTTTCCGGCTTATTCTGCAAGCCAAATCCTTTGTTTTGTTTTATTTATGGTATTCGGGTTGCTTCGAAGTCAAATGTTGAATCCATACCTTTCAAGCGGTGTTCTCATATTTCTATGGGAGTACTAATCCTTTTGATCATCGAGATTGTCATGTCAATTCTTTTCCAACCGGCGTGCTTCTCTTCAAGTGGATCCAATCATTTCAATATTTGCGAGATCAATTATAAGTTTTCTCAACGGTGTTTGTTTCATCCGTCCCAAGTTGTCTTTGTTTTCCCGCCCTCCCACCCCTTTCCTTCAAGGACTAAGATTTCTTAATCATGTATCCTTTTATTTGTGGGAAGTCTCTTCATTCTTTTCTTTCAATGTTCTTATCCGGTGATTTCCCATGAAGATGCTCAATGGCTTCAAGTTCATCCTCCTCTGTTCTCTTTTCTTCTCCGGTGGATCCAATTCAAGCTTGCGGTTTGATCATACTTTTTTCCTTGTTGCAAATGCTTTTTCATACCGGTGCACCTCTTAATCTTTCACTTCTCGCTATTCTTATCCGGAGTGTTGAAGATATCTCGGAAGATTCGTGTTTCCATTCAAGCCATTTAATTCTACCGGTGCAATCTCCTTTTCAAGTAATCATTTCAACGGTGTTCCTTTTCAGTGGGCCCTAACCCACATGTCTTTTCCCAGGATCTTACCTGACTCTTCTGATTTCCTGGAGCTATTCTCAAATCCTGTTGAAGTTTGACGTAAGAATGAATTTCATCAGTCAGATGCTTTTCGAAGATCGATTTCAAATCATTTCATTGATTGGCTCAACCTCTTTGCTTTCCATTCTACCGGAGTATCTTAGTATTTTGGTGGTGTTTTCCCGTTGTCATTTGAAGACCGAAGAAGAGTTTTCCTCTAAATCTTGTCCGTCCTCTCGAAGATTCGTTATTCTAGCTTGATGCCATCCTCATAATTGTTTTTGATTGTGACAATTCTTTTCTTACCATCCGGCGCATTTCATGAGTTGTTTCCATTTCTTTCCTACGAAGGCCATCATGTCATAATTCTTCATTCTCAGTGTGTAGCTATTGTTCAAATAACCCCTAATCAGTTCATGATCTCTTCGTTCTCTTGTATCAAATCCCCTCAAGTATATTCATTCATTTTTTCCAATTCTTCCCGGTGAATTGTGCCTTTGATACGTTCATTTTCAATTCTTACGGCGGTTTGTTCAAGATTTCTCTTCCTCCGTTATCATATCAAATATTCGTTATTTCCAAATCCTATCGGTGGTTCCTTGAAGACCTTCACAAGTTTGCGCCATATCTATCTTGATCCTTTTTACGATAATAAGTAGTATGCCAAATCCGTTGCTTGTCATCAATTTAAATTGGTGAAGGATAGGCTTAACATAATTCTTATTATTGTTCAATCCAAGTGATCTAGTTTCTTCTTTCCAGAGTTGTTCATCATGTCATTTTCTCGATTCGAGATGCTTCACCTTTTCTTTTTCCAGAGTTCCAAGTTTTCTCGGTTATGTCATCGCAAAGCTCCATCTAAATCATCGCAAGGCCCACCTTGTTCTTTCAACGTCTCTTTCTTTCTATCATTCTTTTATTACCAGAGTTCTTCATGGAGGCTCTACATGGTGGTTCATCAAGGATTCTTTTCATTCTTCAATTGTTCTTCAAGATTTCTCTCGAAGTTATGATCCGCCAAGCTTTACTCTAAAATAAACATGGTGCTCAACACATGTTTTGTTTTGAGGAGCTCAAGTATTCTTCATCTTGCATTCTGAAGTGCAATTCTTTCTACCTTATCTTTTGTGGTGGTGTTATGTCACTCTTGACAATTTCCTTCATGGTTCATGATTCATATTGTTTTCAAGAATGAGGTATTTTTAATCCATCAATCTCTTCTTTGGAGTTATCTTGGTATAGATTTCACCTAAAGCCTTCCCCTAAGGAATGTAGCTATTTGTGGTGCTTATCAATGATCCAAGTTTTCTCCTATCCTCTCGGCGAAAGCAGTTTTCATCTCTTCGTTGATCTCAAGCAAGCAATTGTTTCAGTTAGTGGCCGGTTGTCACCTCATCATTTTGAGATGTTTGCCATAAGCCCATTATAAGCTTATTCTTTTCATTGTTGGTTTTGCAACAACTCCGTTATAACCTTCTTGGAAGGGTGCTTTCCAAGCTCATTTGTGGCAGAAGTTGGCATTTTCTCCTACATTCTGTTATTCCAACGATCTATCTTCTATTCTTTCTTCCGGAGGCATTGTGATGTTGCTCTCTTCACTCATCATATCGAATTGAGGATCATGTTCTTTTCATGCTTATCCATTTAACTGGAGTGTTGTGTCATCTCTTCAAGTGCTTTTCATCTTATCAAGTTTTCCTTCTTTCAGTCGGAGTGCTGCCCAAATTATATCATTCTTATTCCTTCTTTATCTTGTTTTAACCGGAGTGTTGTCGTAATTGATCTTTATCGTTTCTTGTACATCTCATTAAACCGGAGTGCTTGCATGTACTGCTTGTCCATTGTAACTCTTCTCTTATGTCTTTTAACCTTCAAGTTCTCGTAATACTCCTTGTTCCTCTTTTCTAATGGATTGGTTGCAATCTCGTTCATCTCTATTGTACTCTTTCTTTTATATTGCTCAACCTCTCAAGGTTCGTTCATCTCTCATTTGTCGAAGAAGCAACTTAGTTTACCTCTTCTCTTCCTCTTTCTTTTCCCTCCGGTGCCATCCTAGATCTCGGGACGAGATCCTCTCGTAGTGGTGGAGTGTTGTAACGCCCCGGATTCGATGCGCTAGGTGTCTGCCAGTTATTCGCCATCGTTGCCATGTCATTTGCTTGCGTGTTGCATTTTGCCATGTCATCATCTGTACTTCATCTGCATTTCATCTGCATGTTTTTCAAAACTTGCATCCGTTCGGGTTCTCCCGGTTCTCTCCGTTGTCCGTTCGGAGTCCAGACACACTCGCACGCGCCCGCGGCACCTCCATAATATATTTTATAAGTGGCATAAAAATGTTCTCGGAATGGGGTGAGAGTTGGCATGCGGTCTTATTATAGTGTAGACAGACCGCCTGCCAGATGTCATCGCAATCGGAGTCCGTTTGATAGCCCAACCGTCATCCGTAGCGGCACCGTTGCCGGTTTAATCGTCGGACGTTTCGGTCTCCGAAATTACCGCCGGGCCTCTCTTTCTCTCCTCTTCTCTCAGCCCAACCCCTCTTCTCAGCCCACCTGCAGCCCACCTAAACCCTCCTCCGATCCGGAGCCCTCCGATGGCGATCCGAGGCTCCGAAACGCCCCAAACCCCTCCTAACCCTAGCACCTACTCTATTTAAACCCCTCCCATGCCATTTTGGGCAGGCCCTAGCCTCCCCTAACCCCCAACCGCAGCTTCCCCTTCCTCGCAGTCTCTGCCGCCTCCCACCTCCATTTCTGCGCCACCCGCTCCCTCCTTGCCACTTGGCGCCGCCACATCATCTCCCCGCCACCAAGTGGCACGCTCCCATTGGTCCGCGCCGCCTTCCAGCCGCCTGGAGCCAACCAAGGGCCTCCACTTGTTCCCCGGACCATCCCACCTCGCCGCGGCCCGCCCAGGCCCGTGGGAAGCCCCTTTGAGCCCATCTGGGCCAGGATCTTGCCGCCGCCAGGGCCCGAGTCCCCGCACGCCCGATGATGCTCCGCCTCCTCGCGCCGCCCCGCTCCACGGACCCGCCGCCGCCGTGCCTTCTCGCCGCCTCCGCCCGGACCGTCCCGCCGGCGGCCCCGAGCTCGGCCGGCGACCTTCACCCTCCAGGCCAGTGCCCCGAACCTTTCCTCTTCTCCTCCCTTCTCTGTTTTCCTCTCTCTCTCATCGATCTCTCTCCCCCTCCCACTCTGCAGGACACCATGGTGTTGGGGAACGTTGCAGAAAATTAAAATTTTTCCTACGGTTGCACCAAGATCCATCTATGAGTTCATCTAAGCAACGAGTCAAGGGAGAGAGTTTGCATCTACATACCACTTGTAGATCGCGTGCGAAAGCTTGCAAGGTGATGATGTAGTCGTACTCGACGTGATTCGAATCACCGATGACCAAGTGCTGAACGGACAGCACCTCCGCGTTCAACACACGTACGGGACGGGAGACGTCTCCTCCTTCTTGATCCAGCAAGGGGAAGGAGAGGTTGAGGAAGACAGCTCCACCGGCAGCACGACGGCGTGGTGATGGTGGAGAAGCAGTACTCCGACAGGGCTTCGTCGAGCACACAACGGAGGAGGAGAGGTGTTGGGGAGGGGAGGGCTGCGCCTTGGAGGATGGTGCGGCTGCCCTCCCCTCACCCCTCTATTTATAGGGGGAAGGGATAAGGGGGCCGGCCCCCTAGAACCCATCTAGGGGGGTGCGGCGGCCAAGGGGAGAGGGGGAGAGGGTGGCTTGCCCCCCAAGCCAAGGGGGGCACCCCCTCTAGGGTTCCCCCTCAACCCTAGGCGCATGGGCCCAAGGGAGGGGGGTGCGGCCAGCCCACCAGGGGCTGGCTCCCTGCCCCACGCAGCCCATGTGGCCCCTCGGGAGGGGTGGCCCCTCCCGGTGGACCCCCGGAACCCTTCCGGTGGCCCCGGTACAATACCGGTATGACCCCGAATCTTCCCGGTGTCCGTTTGACAACTTCCCATATATAAATCTTTACCTCCGGACCCTTCCGGATCTCCTCGTGACATCCAGGATCCCATCCGGGACTCCGAACAACATTCGGTAGTCACATACTAGTCTTCCTAATAACCCTAGCGTCACCGAACCTTAAGTGTGTAGACCCTACGGGTTCGGGAGACATGCAGACATGACCGAGACGCTCTCAGGCCAATAACCAACAGCGGGATCTGGATACCCATGATGGCTCCCACATGCTCCTCGATGTTGTCATCGGATGAACCACTATGTCGAGGATTCGATCAAACCCTGTATACAATTCCCTTTGTCAGTCGGTACGTTACTTGCCCGAGACTCGATCGTCGGTATCCCAATACCTTGTTCAGTCTCGTTGCCGGCAAGTCACTTTACTCGTACCGCAATGCATGATCCCATGTCCAACACCTTGGTCACATTGAGCTCATAATGATGATGCATTACCGAGTGGGCCCAGTGATACCTCTCCGTCATACGGAGTGACAAATCCCAGTCTCGATCCGTGTCAACCCAACAGCTACTTTCGGAGATACCTGTAATGCACCTTTATAGTCACCCAGTTACGTTGTGACGTTTGATACACCCAAGGCACTCTTACGGTATCCGGGAGTTACACGATCTCATGGTCTAAGGAAGAGATACTTGACATTGGCAAAGCTCTAGCAAAACGAACTACACGATCTTTTATGCTATGCTTAGGATTGGGTCTTGTCCATCACATCATTCTCCTAATCATGTGATCCCGTTATCAACGACATCCAATGTCCATAGTCAGGAAACCATGACTATCTGTTGATCACAATGAGCTGGTCAACTAGAGGCTCACCAGGGACATATTGTGGTCTAAGTATTCACACGTGTATTACGATTTCCGGATAATACAGTTATAGCATGAATAAAAGACATTTATCATGAACATTGAAATATAATAATACTTTTATTATTGCCTCTAGGGCATATTTCCAACAGTCTCCCACTTGCACTAGAGTCACCAATCTAGTTACATTGTGATGAATCGAACACCCATAGAGTTCTGGTGTTGATCATGTTTTGCACGCGAGAGAGGTTTAGTCAGCGGATCTGCGACATTCAGATCCGTGTGCACTTTGCAAATCTCTATGTCTCCATCTTGAACATTTTCACGGATGGAGTTGAAACGACGCTTGATGTGCCTGGTCTTCTTGTGAAATCTGGGCTCCTTGGCAAGGGCAATAGCTCCAGTGTTGTCACAGAAGAGTTTGATCGGCCCCGACGCATTGGGTATGACTCCTAGGTCGGTGATGAACTCCTTCACCCAAATCGCTTCATGCGCTGCCTCCGAGGCTGCCATGTACTCCGCTTCACATGTAGATCCCGCCACGATGCTCTGCTTACAGCTGCACCAGCTTACTGCTCCACCATTCAACATATACACGTATCCGGTTTGTGACTTAGAGTCATCCAGATCTGAGTCGAAGCTAGCGTCGACGTAACCCTTTACGACGAGCTCTTCGTCTCCATAAACGAGAAACATGTCCTTCGTCCTTTTCAGGTACTTCAGGATATTCTTGACCGCTGTCCAGTGTTCCTTGCCGGGATTACTTTGGTATCTTGCTACCAAACTTACGGCAAGGTTTACATCGGGTCTGGTACACAGCATGGCATACATAATGGATCCTATGGCTGAAGCATAGGGGATGACACTCATCTCTTCTTTATCTTTTGCCGTGGTCGGTGACTGAGCCGAGCTCAGTCTCACACCTTGTAACATAGGCAAGAACCCCTTCTTGGACTGATCCATTTTGAATTTCTTCAAAACCTTGTCAAGGTATGTGCTTTGTGAAAGACCTATGAGGCGTCTCGATCTATCTCTATAGATCTTGATGCCTAATATATAAGCAGCTTCTCCAAGGTCCTTCATTGAAAAACACTTATTCAAGTAGGCCTTAATGCTGTCCAGAAATTCTATATTATTTCCCATCAAGAGTATGTCATCTACATATAATATGAGAAATGCTGCAGAGCTCCCACTCACTTTCTTGTAAATGCAGGCTTCTCCATAAGTCTGCATAAACCCAAACGCTTTGATCATCTCATCAAAGCGAATGTTGCAACTCCGAGATGCTTGCACCAGTCCATAAATGGATCGCTGGAGCTTGCACACTTTGTTAGCGTTCTTAGGATCGACAAAACCTTCCGGCTGCATCATATACAGCTCTTCCTTAAGATGCCCGTTAAGGAATGCCGTTTTGACGTCCATCTGCCATATCTCATAATCATAGTATGCGGCAATTGCTAACATGATTCGGACGGACTTTAGCTTCGCTACGGGAGAGAATGTCTCGTCGTAGTCAATCCCTTGAACTTGTCGATAACCCTTAGCGACAAGTCGAGCTTTATAGATGGTGACATTACCATCCGCGTCCGTCTTCTTCTTAAAGATCCATTTGTTTTCTATCGCTCGCCGATCATCGGGCAAGTCTGTCAAAGTCCATACTTTGTTTTCGTACATGGATTCGATCTTAGATTTCATGGCTTCAAGCCATTTGTTGGAATCTGGGCCCGCCATCGCTTCTTCATAGTTCGAAGGTTCACCGTTGTCTAACAACATGATTTCCAGGACAGAGTTGCTGTACCACTCTGGTGCGGAATGTGTCCTTGTAGACCTACGAAGTTCAGCAGTAACTTGATCCGAAGTACCTTGATCATCATCATTGTTTTCCTCTTCAGTTGGAGTGGGCATCACAGGAACGGTTTCCTGCACTGCGCCACTTTCCCGCTCAAGAGGCAGTACTTCATCGAGTTCTACTTTCCTCCCACTTACTTCTTTCGAGAGAAACTCTTTTTCTAGAAAGCATCCGTTCTTGGCAACAAAGATCTTGCCTTCGGATCTTAAGTAGAAGGTATACCCGACAGTTTCCTTAGGGTATCCTATGAAGACGCATTTTTCCGACTTGGGTTCGAGCTTTTCAGGTTGAAGTTTCTTGACATAAGCATCGAATCCCCAAACTTTTAGAAACGACAGCTTAGGTTTCTTTCCAAACCATAATTCATACGGTGTCGTCTCAATGGATTTAGACGGTGCCCTATTTAAAGTGAATGTAGCTGTCTCTAGAGCGTATCCCCAAAATGATAGCGGTAAATTGGTAAGAGACATCATAGACCGCACCATATCCAATAGAGTGCGATTACGACATTCGGACACACCGTTTCGTTGAGGTGTTCCAGGCGGCGTGAGTTGTGAAACGATTCCACATTTCCTTAAGTGTCTGCCAAATTCGTGACTGAAATATTCTCCTCCACGATTTGATCGTAGGAACTTTATCTTTCGGTCACGTTGATTCTCCACCTCATTCTGTAATTCCTTGAACTTTTCAAAGGTCTCAGACTTGTGTTTCATTAAGTAGACATACCCATATCTACTTAAGTCATCAGTGAGAGTGAGAACATAACGATATCCTCCGCGAGCCTCAACGCTCATTGGACCGCACACATCGGTATGTATGATTTCCAACAAGTTGGTTGCTCGCTCCATTGTTCCGGAGAACGGAGTCTTGGTCATCTTGCCCAAAAGGCATGGTTCGCATGTGTCAAATGATTCATAATCAAGAGACTCCAAAAGTCCATCGGCATGGAGCTTCTTCATGCGCTTGACACCAATGTGACCAAGGCGGCAGTGCCACAAGTATGTGGGACTATCGTTATCAACTTTAAATCTTTTGGCATCTACACTATGAACATGTGTAATATTACGCTCGAGATTCATTAAGAATAAACCATTGACCATCGGAGCATGACCATAAAACATATCTCTCATATAAATTGAACAACCATTATTCTCAGACTTAAATGAGTAGCCATCTCGTATTAAACGAGATCCAGATACAATGTTCATGCTCAAACTTGGCACTAAATAACAATTATTAAGGTTCAAAACTAATCCCGTAGGTAAATGTAGAGGAAGCGTGCCGACGGCGATCACATCGACTCTGGAACCATTCCCGACGCGCATCGTCACCTCGTCCTTCGCCAGTCTCCGTTTATTCCGCAGCTCCTGCTGTGAGTTACAAATATGAGCAACGGCACCGGTATCAAATACCCAGGAGTTACTACGAGTACTGGTAAGGTACACATCAATCACATGTATATCAAATATACCTTTGGTGTTGCCGGCCTTCTTATCCGCTAAGTATTTGGGGCAGTTCCGCTTCCAGTGACCCTGCCCCTTGCAATAAAAGCACTCAGTCTCAGGCTTGGGTCCATTCTTTGACTTCTTCCCGGTAACTGGTTTACCAGGCGCGGCAACATCTTTGCCGTCCTTCTTGAAGTTCTTCTTACCCTTGCCCTTCTTGAACTTAGTGGTCTTATTGACCATCAACACTTGATGTTCTTTCTTGATTTCAGCCTCTGCTGACTTCAGCATTGAGAACACTTCAGGAATGGTCTTTTCCATCCCCTGCATGTTGTAGTTCATCACAAAGCTCTTGTAGCTTGGTGGGAGCGACTGGAGGATTCTGTCAATGACCGCCTCATCTGGGAGGTTAATGTTCAGCTGGGTCATACGGTTGTGCAACCCAGACATCTTTAGGATGTGCTTACTGACAGAACTGTTTTCCTCCATCTTACAAATGTAGAACTTGTCGGAGACATCATATCTCTCGACCCAGGCATGAGCTTGAAAAACTAGTTTCAGCTCTTCGAACATCTCATATGCTCCGTGGTGCTCAAAACGCTTTTGGAGCCCCGGTTCTAAGCTGTAAAGCATGCCGCACTGAACGAGGGAGTAATCATCAGCGCGAGCTTGCCAAGCATTCATAATGTCTTGGTTCTCGGGGACGGGAGCGTCACCTAGCGGTCCTTCTAGGACATATTGTTTCCTGGCAGCTATGAGGATGATCCTCAGGTTCCGGACCCAGTCCGTATAGTTGCTGCCATCATCTTTCAGCTTGGTTTTCTCTAGGAACGTGTTGAAGTTCATGTTGACATTAGCGTTGGCCATTGATCTACAAGACATATTTGCAAAGGTTTTAGACTAAGTTCATGATAATAAAGTTCTAATCAAATTATGAACTCCCACTTAGATTAGACATCCCTCTAGTCATCTAAGTGTTACACGATCCGAGTCGACTAGCCTGTGTCCGATCATCACGTGAGACGGACTAGTCATCGTCGGTGAACATTCTCATGTTGATCGTATCTTCTATACGATTCGTGTTCGACCTTTCGGTCTCCGTGTTCCGAGGCCATGTCTGCACATGCTAGGCTCATCAAGTTAACCCTAAGTGTTTTCGCTGTGTAAAACTGTCTTACACCCGTTGTATGTGAACGTAAGAATCCATCACACCCGATCATCACGTGGTGCTTAGAAGCGACGAACTGTAGCAACGGTGCACAGTTAGGGGAGAACACTTCTTGAAATTTTGTAAGGGATCATCTTATTTACTACCGTCGTCCTAAGTAAACAAGATGCATAAACATAATAAACATCACATGCAATTATATGGTTGTGACATGATATGGCCAATATCATATAGCTCCATTGATCTTCATCTTCGGGGCTCCATGATCATCTTGTCACCGGCTTGACACCATGATCTCCATCATCATGATCTCCATCATCGTGTCTTCATGAAGTTGTCACGCCAACGACTACTTCTACTTCTATGACTAACGTTTAGCAATAAAGTAAAGTAGTTTACATGGCGTTGTTCAATGACACGCAGGTCATACAAAAAATAATGACAACTCCTATGGCTCCTGCCGGTTGTCATACTCATCGACATGCAAGTCGTGAATCCTATTACAAAGAACATGATCTCATACATCACAATTCATCATTCATCACAACTTCTGGCCATATCACATCACATGATCAATCGCTGCAAAAACAAGTTAGACGTCCTCTAATTGTTGTTGCATCTTTTACGTGGCTGCAATTGGGTTCTAGCAAGAACGTTTTCTTACCTACGATTCACCACAACATGATTTTGTCAACTTCTATTTACCCTTCATAAGGGCCCTGTTCATCGATTCCGCTCCAATTAAAGTGGGAGAGACAGACACCCGCCAGCCACCTTATGCAACTAGTGCATGTCAGTCGGTGGAACCGGTCTCACGTAAGCGTACGTGTAAGGTTGGTCCGGGCCGCTTCATCCCACAATACCGTTGAGAAAGAAAAGACTAGTAGAGGCAAGTAAGATGACAAAATCCACGCCCACAACAAATTGTGTTCTACTCGTGCATTAGAGAACTACGCATAGACCTAGCTCATGATGCCACTGTTGGGGAACGTTGCAGAAAATTAAAAATTTTCCTACGGTTTCACCAAGATCCATCTATGAGTTCATCTAAGCAACGAGTCAAGGGAGAGAGTTTGCATCTACATACCACTTGTAGATCGCGTGCGGAAGCTTGCAAGGTGATGATGTAGTCGTACTCGACGTGATTCGAATCACCGATGACCAAGTGCTGAACGGACAGCACCTCCGCGTTCAACACACGTACGGGACGGGAGACGTCTCCTCCTTCTTGATCCAGCAAGGGGAAGGAGAGGTTGAGGAAGACAGCTCCACCGACAGCACGACGGCGTGGTGATGGTGGAGAAGCAGTACTCCGACAGGGCTTCGCCGAGCACACAACGGAGGAGGAGAGGTGTTGGGGAGGGGAGGGCTGCGCCTTGGAGGATGGTGCGGCTGCCCTCCCCTCACCCCTCTATTTATAGGGGGAAGGGATAAGGGGGCCGGCCCCCTAGAACCCATCCAGGGGGGTGCGGCGGCCAAGGGGAGAGGGGGAGAGGGTGGCTTGCCCCCCAAGCCAAGGGGGGCGCCCCCTCTAGGGTTCCCCCTCAACCCTAGGCGCATGGGCCCAAGGGAGGGGGGTGCGGCCAGCCCACCAGGGGCTGGCTCCCTGCCCCACGCAGCCCATGTGGCCCCCCGGGAGGGGTGGCCCCTCCCGGTGGACCCCCGGAACCCTTCCGGTGGCCCCGGTACAATACCGGTATGACCCCGAATCTTCCCGGTGTCCGTTTGACAACTTCCCATATATAAATCTTTACCTCCGGACCCTTCCGGATCTCCTCGTGACGTCCAGGATCCCATCCGGGACTCCGAACAACATTCGGTAGTCACATACTAGTCTTCCTAATAACCCTAGCGTCACCGAACCTTAAGTGTGTAGACCCTACGGGTTCGGGAGACATGCAGACATGACCGAGACGCTCTCAGGCCAATAACCAACAGCGGGATCTGGATACCCATGATGGCTCCCACATGCTTCTCGATGTTGTCATCGGATGAACCACTATGTCGAGGATTCGATCAAACCCTGTATACAATTCCCTTTGTCAGTCGGTACGTTACTTGCCCAAGACTCGATCGTCGGTATCCCAATACCTTGTTCAGTCTCATTGCCGGCAAGTCACTTTACTCGTACCGCAATGCATGATCCCGTGTCCAACACCTTGGTCACATTGAGCTCATAATGATGATGCATTACCGAGTGGGCCCAGTGATACCTCTCCGTCATACGGAGTGACAAATCCCAGTCTCGATCCGTGTAAACCCAACAGCTACTTTCGGAGATACCTGTAATGCACCTTTATAGTAACCCAGTTACGTTGTGACGTTTGATACACCCAAGGCACTCTTACGGTATCCGGGAGTTACACGATCTCATGGTCTAAGGAAGAGATACTTGACATTGGCAAAGCTCTAGCAAAACGAACTACACGATCTTTTATGCTATGCTTAGGATTGGGTCTTGTCCATCACATCATTCTCCTAATGATGTGATCCCGTTATCAACGACATCCAATGTCCATAGTCAGGAAACCATGACTATCTGTTGATCACAATGAGCTGGTCAACTAGAGGCTCACCAGGGACATATTGTGGTCTAAGTATTCACACGTGTATTACGATTTCCGGATAATACAGTTATAGCATGAATAAAAGACATTTATCATGAACATTGAAATATAATAATACTTTTATTATTGCCTCTAGGGCATATTTCCAACACATGGAGCTCCGCCCGTCGTCGGTGGTCCTCGCCGTCACCGGGAACGGGTTCCCCACCACCGGATCTGGCGGATCCCGGTCGTCCCTCGCCTTCCCCGCGGTTCCCCTCCCGCCGTCGACCTCCAGGCGCCGCCCGCAGCTTCCCTGCGCGTTGACCGCGGCCCAGCGTCGCCAGCAGCCAGATCCAGCCGTCCCGCTTGCCCCGCCGGCCTGCTGCCTCCACCGAACCGGGCCAAGGCCCATGGTGAGCGCCCCAGTGCCCACCAGATTCATCCCAATGAATGTTTTTTAACTGCGTGTGAATTTGCTAATTTGTCCAGAGGGTGCCTGTTTTACAGAAAACCCCTTGCACTTCATGCATTTAATTACTCACAAACCGTGCATCGGATTGAAATGGTTTAAACATGTAACTTGCTTAGAATTTTGTGTAGATTAATAATATGCCACTTTCATCCATGTTTAATATGTTTAAAATTCTGTTTGCATTTATTTTTGCTAAATGCCATGTTAAAATGCTTTATTTCACAACTAATTAACCGTAGCTCCATTTTAAATAAACTTTATATGTAAATGGGGTGGAAAAATGCCTAGATTAACATGGTCCACTTTATTTTCCTGATTAACAACATTAAAATATGGTTTAGGGAAGAACAGTACCAAATCTAAAATATGCACATGAGGATTTTTCGGAATTGTTGGTTGTTACTTCCGGTCTCATTTAAACTTGCCTAGATAGGTAGTTTCATTATGCTTCACCTCTTGCCATGTTAATCAACATTTAATATTGATGTGTACCTAAATGAGAGCGAACTAAATAACTCGAATGTGGTGTTTTGTTAATATGCAACTCGTTGCGTATTGAGCTCCACTTAAATTTGTAGGATTGTTTGTGCACTTTGCCATTCCATGCCTCATTAAACCGGACATGCATCATACTTGTTTCTGCATCATGCCATGTTTATGCTTGTGCATTTACCATGTTGTTTGTTTCTTTCCGGTCTTGCTTCTTAGTTCCGGTAATGTTGCGATTGTGAGGATTCGTTCGACTACTCCCGTTCGTCTTCTTCATGGACTCGTTCTTCTTCCTTGCGGGATTTCAGGCAAGATGACCGCTACCCTGGATCTCACTACTATCATTGCTATGCTAGTTGCTTCGTTCTATTGCTATGTTGCATTACCTATCTGTTGCTCTTCAAGCCTCCCAAAATGCCATGAACCTCTAACCTTTGACACCCTTCCTAGCAAACCATTGTTTGGCTATGTTACCGCTTTGCTTAGCCCCTCTTATAGTGTTGTTAGTTGCAGGTGAAGTTGAAGATTTCTCCATGGTGGACAGGATTTTGGTTGGGATATCACAATATCTCTTATATTATTAATGCATCTATATATTTGGTAAAGGGTGGAAGGCTCGGCCTTATGCCTAGTGTTTTGTTCCACTCTTGCCGCCTTAGTTTCCGTCATACCGGTGTTATGTTCCCGGATTTTGCGTTCCTTACGCGGTCGGGTGATTTATGGGACCCCCTTGACAGTTCGCCTTGAATAAAACTCCTCCAGCAAGGCCCAACATTGAATTTTACCATTTGCCTCACCACCACCTACATTTCCCTTGGGAGTAATTAACCCAAGGGTCATCTTTATTACAGCCCCCCCGGGCCAGTGCTTGTCTAAGTGTTGGTCCAAACTAGAGCACCGTGCGGGGCCATCCCTTGGCAACTTGGGTTACGTCGGTTCCTGTACGCTTCGCTTATCCGGTGTTGCCCCGAGAACGAGATATGTGCAGCTCCTATCGGGATTGTCGGCGCATCGGGCGGTCTTGCTGGTCTTGTTTTACCATTGTCGAAATTTCTTGTAAACCGGGATTCCGAGTCTGATGGGGTCTTCCTGGGAGAAGGTCTATTCCTTCGTTGATAGCGAGAGCTTGTCATGGGCTAAGTTGGGACACCCCTGCAGGGTATAATCTTTCGAAAGCCGTGCCTGCGGTTATAGGCAGATGGTAATTTGTTAATGTCCGGTTGTAGATAACTTGACACCAGATCCGAATTAAACCACATCAACCGTGTGTGTAGCCGTGATGCTCTCTTCTCGGCGGAGTCCGGAAAGTGAACACGGTTTTTGGGTTATGTTTGACGTAAGTAGGAGTTTGGGATCACTTCTTGATCATTGCTAGCTTCACGACCGTTCCATTCGCTCTCTTCTCGCTCTTATTTGCGTATGTTAGCCACCATATATGCTTAGCCGCTGCTGCAGCCTCACCACTTTACCCCTTCCTTTCCTATTAAGCTTTGCTAGTCTTGATACGCATGGTAATGGGATTGCTGAGTCCTTGTGTCTCACAGATTACTACAACAACAGTTGCAGGTACAGGTTATGCGATGATCATGACGCGAGAGCGATGCTTGCTTGCATTGAGTTCTTCTTCTGCTTCTTCGATCAGGGGATAGGTTCCAGGTCGGCAGCCTGGGTTAGCAGGGTGGATGTCGTTTGAGTTTCTGTTTGTGTTCCATCCGTAGTCGGATGATGTTCTAATGTATTGTGATGTTGTATTCGTGTGGCATTGTATGCCTTATGTATGTATCCCCATCTATTATGTAATGTTGATGTAATGATATCACCTTGCAAAAGCGTTTCAATATGCGGGTCTATCCTTGGTGGGACCTTCGAGTTCCTTTTTGGATAGGGTCGCATATTGGGCATGACAAGTTGGTATCAGAACCTCGACCGACCATAGGAGCCCCCTTGATTGTTGGCCGTTGTTGAGTCTAGAAGAAAGCTATTTTTGAGTCTTAGGATTATATATATCGGAGAGTAGGATTCTTTTTACTCCTCAGACCCTTCGTCGCTCTGGTGAGGTCTCCTGACGTAGATGTTTTGACTTTCCTCTCCTCAAATTTCACTAAAATTTTTTTAGGATCACGCGGGTATCTTGGAATCGTTCCGATGGTTTTGTGACGAGAACATTGTTCTTGGTGCCTCCTATCTATTATGTGGCATTGACCCGGGGAGTTGAGCTCTGAGATGTTGTCGTCACAATTTAATTGTTGCAGTTCTGGAATACCTGAGTTTTGCCGACATCGAAAATCTCTTTTATGCAGTTGTTGGTGAGATAACCTCGACGTCACCCAGTACTGGGGAGTTCGGGAGTATTGCCATAGCTCGTATAACGGATGCTTTTCGAAGGTTGAGGTACACGATTTCCGAAGGTTTCTTGGTTATGTGTTGACGGATGGATACAGCTGGATGTAGGTATTGTTAGTTTGGGTGAGATATATTGCTTCCCCTGTATCCCCAACACCAGATTGCATAACCAGAAAGTTTTGGGAGTTTATAGGTGGGAATTCAAGTAGCTACTAGGATATCTTTCCGACAGATGCATGATATGGGATTGGGTAAATCTCTATCATATGTTTGTTTCCGACTTATTCTGCAAGCCAAATCCTTTGTTTTGTTTTATTTATGGTATTCGAGTTGCTTCGAAGTCAAATGTTGAATCCATACCTTTCAAGAGGTGTTCTCATATTTCTATGGGAGTACTAATCCTTTTGATCATCGAGATTGTCATGTCAATTCTTTTCCAACCGGCGTGCTTCTCTTCAAGTGGATCCAATCATTTCAATATTTGCGAGATCAATTATAAGTTTTCTCAACGGTGTTTGTTTCATCCGTCCCAAGTTGTCTTTGTTTTCCCGCCCTCCCACCCCTTTTCTTCAAGGACTAAGATTTCTTAATCATGTATCCTTTTATTTGTGGGAAGTCTCTTCATTCTTTTCTTTCAATGTTCTTATCTGGTGATTTCCCATGAAGATGCTCAATGGTTTCAAGTTCATCATCCTCCGTTCTCTTTTCTTCTCCGGTGGATCCAATTCAAGCTTGCGGTTTGATCATACTCTTTTCCTTGTTGCAAATGCTTTTTCATACCGGTGCACCTCTTAATCTTTCACTTCTCTCTATTCTTATCCGGAGTGTTGAAGATATCTCGGAAGATTCGTGTTTCCATTCAAGCCATTTAATTCTACCGGTGCAATCTCCTTTTCAAGTAATCATTTCAACGGTGTTCCTTTTCAGTGGGCCCTAACCCACAGGTCTTTTCCCAGGATCTTACCTGACTCTTCTGATTTCCCGGAGCTATTCTCAAATCCTGTTGAAGTTTGACGTAAGAATGAATTTCATCAGTCAGATGCTTTTCGAAGATCGATTTCAAATCATTTCATTGATTGGCTCAACCTCTTTGCTTTCCATTCTACCGGAGTATCTTAGTATTTTGGTGGTGTTTTCCTGTTGTCATTTGAAGACCGAAGAAGAGTTTTCCTCTAAATCTTGTCCGTCCTCTCGAAGATTCGTTATTCTAGCTTGATGCCATCCTCATAATTGTTTTTGATTGTGACAATTCTTTTCTTACCATCCGGAGCATTTCATGAGTTGTTTCCATTTCTTTCCTACGAAGGCCATCATGTCATAATTCTTCATTCTCAGTGTGTAGCTATTGTTCAAATACCCCCTAATCAGTTCATGATCTCTTCGTTCTCTTGTATCAAATCCCCTCAAGTATATTCATTCGTTTTTTCCAATTCTTCCCAGTGAATTCTCCCTTTGATACGTTCATTTTCAATTCTTACGGCGGTTTGTTCAAGATTTCTCTTCCTCCGTTATCATATCAAATATTTGTTATTTCCAAATCCTACCGGTGGTTCCTTGAAGACCTTCACAAGTTTGCGCCATATCTATCTTGATCCTTTTTACGAGAATAAGTAGTATGCCAAATCCGTTGCTTGTCATCAATTTAAATTGGTGAAGGATAGGCTTAACATAATTCTTATTATTGTTCAATCCAAGTGATCTAGTTTCTTCTTTCCAGAGTTGTTCATCATGTCATTTTCTCGATTCGAGATGCTTCACCTTTTCTTTTTCCGGAGTTCCAAGTTTTCTCGGTTATGTCGTCGCAAAGCCCCATCTAAATCATCGCAAGGCTCACCTTGTTCTTTCAACGTCTCTTTCTTTCTATCATTCTTTTATTACCAGAGTTCTTCATGGAGGCTCTACATGGTGGTTCATCAAGGATTCTTTTCATTCTTCAATTGTTCTTCAAGATTTCTCTCGAAGTTATGATCCGCCAAGCTTTACTCTAAAATAAACATGGTGCTCAACACATGTTTTGTTTTGAGGAGCTCAAGTATTCTTCATCTTGCATTCTGAAGTGCAATTCTTTCTACCTTATCTTTTGTGGTGGTGTTATGTCACTCTTGACAATTTCCTTCATGGTTCATGATTCATATTGTTCTCAAGAATGAGGTATTTTTAATCCATCAATCTCTTCTTTGGAGTTATCTTGGTATAGATTTCACCTAAAGCCTTCCCCTAAGGAATGTAGCTATTTGTGGTGCTTATCAATGATCCAAGTTTTCTCCTATCCTCTCGGCGAAAGCAGTTTTCATCTCTTCGTTGATCTCAAGCAAGCAATTGTTTCAGTTAGTGGCCGGTTGTCACCTCATCATTTTGAGATGTTTGCCATAAGCCCATTATAAGCTTATTCTTTTCATTGTTGGTTTTGCAACAACTCCGTTATAACCTTCTTGGAAGGGTGCTTTCCAAGCTCATTTGTGGCAGAAGTTGGCATTTTCTCCTACATTATGTTATTCCAACGATCTATCTTCTATTCTTTCTTCCGGAGGCATTGTGAAGTTACTCTCTTCACTCATCATATCGAATTGAGGATCATGTTCTTTTCATGCTTATCCATTTAACCGGAGTGTTGTGTCATCTCTTCAAGTGCTTTTCATCTTATCAAGTTTTCCTTCTTTCAGTCGGAGTGCTGCCCAAATTATATCATTCTTATTCCTTCTCTATCTTGTTTTAACCGGAGTGTTGTCGTAATTGATCTTTATCGTTTCTTGTACATCTCATTAAACCGGAGTGCTTGCATGTACTACTTGTCCATTGTAACTCTTCTCTTATGTCTTTCAACCTTCAAGTTCTCATAATACTCCTTGTTCCTCTTTTCTAATCGATTGGTTGCAATCTCGTTCATCTCTGTTGTACTCTTTCTTTTATATTGCTCAACCTCTCAAGGTTCGTGGTTTCACTCATTTGTCGAAGAAGCAACTTAGTTTACCTCTTCTCTTCCTCTTTCTTTTCCCTCCGGTGCCATCCTAGATCTCGGGACGAGATCCTCTCGTAGTGGTGGAGTGTTGTAACACCCCGGATTCGATTCACTAGGTGTCTGCCAGTTATTCGCCGTCGTTGCCATGTCATTTGCTTGCGTGTTGCATTTTGCCATGTCATCATCTGTACTTCATCTGCATTTCATCTGCATGTTTTTCAAAACTTGCATCCATTAGGGTTCTCCCGGTTCTCTCCGTTGTCCGTTTGGAGTCCAGACACACTCGCACGCGCCTGCGGCACCTCCGTAATATATTTTATAAGTGGCATAAAAATGTTCTCGGAATGGGGTGAGAGTTGGCATGCGGTCTTATTATAGTGTAGACAGACCGCCTGCCAAATTTCATCGCAATCGGAGTCCGTTTCATAGCCCAACCGTCATCCGGAGCGGCACCGTTACCGGTTTAATCGCCGAACGTTTCGGTCTCCGAAACTATCGCCGGGCCTCTCTTTCTCTCCTCTTCTCTCAGCCCAACCCCTCTTCTCAGCCCACCTGCAGCCCACCTAAACCCTCCTCCGATCCGGAGCCCTCCGATGGCGATCCGAGGCTCCGAAACGGCCCAAACCCCTCCTAACCCTAGCACCTACTCTATTTAAACCCCTCCCATGCCATTTTGGGCAGGCCCTAGCTTCCCCTAACCCCAGCCGCAGCTTCCCCTTCCTCCTCGCAGTCTCTGCCGCCTCCCACCTTCGTTTCTGTGCCACCCGCTCCCTCCTTGCCACTTGGCGCCACCACATCATCTCCCCGCCGCCAAGTGGCGCGCTCCCATTGGTCCGCGCCGCCTCCCAGCCGCCTGGAGCCAACCAGGGGCCTCCACTTGTTCCCCGGACCGTCCCACCTCGCCGCGGCCCGCCTAGGCCCGCGGGAAGCCCCTTTGAGCCCATCTGGGCCTGGATCTCGCCGCCGCCAGGGCCCGAGTCCCCGCATGCCCGATGATGCTCCGCCTCCTCGCGCCGCCCCGCTCCACGGACCCGCCGCCGCCGTGCCTTCTCGCCGCATCCGCCCGGACCGTCCCGCCGGCGGCCCCGAGCTCGACCGGCGACCTTCGCCCTCCAGGCCAGTGCCCCGAACCTTTCCTCTTCTCCTCCCTTCTCTGTTTTCCTCTCTCTCTCATCGATCTCTCTCTCCCTCCCACTCTGCAGGACACCATGGAGCTCCGCCCGTCGTCGGTGGTCCTCGCCGTCACCGGGAACGGGTTCCCCACCACCGGATCTGGCGGATCCCGGTCGTCCCTCGCCTTCCCCGCGGTTCCCCTCTCACCGTCGACCTCCAGGCACCGCCCGCAGCTTCCCTGCATCGAGCGAGAGGAGCTTGACCGGTCCAAATGCGCGTTGACCGCGGCCCAGCGTCGCCAGCAGCCAGATCCAGCCGTCCCGCTTGCCCCGCCGGCCTGCTGCCTCCACCGAACCGGGCCAAGGCCCATGGTGAGCGCCCCAGTGCCCACCAGATTCAGCCCAATGAATGTTTTTTTAACTGCATGTGAATTTGCTAATTTGTCCAGAGGGTGCCTGTTTTACAGAAAACCCCTTGCACTTCATGCATTTAATTACTCACAAACCGTGCATCGGATTAAAATGGTTTAAACATGTAACTTGCTTAGAATTTTGTGTAGATTAATAATATGCCACTTTCATCCATGTTTAATATGTTTAAAATGCTGTTTGCATTTATTTTTGCTAAATGCCATGTTAAAATGCTTTATTTCACAACTAATTAACCGTAGCTCCATTTTAAATAAACTTTATATGTAAATGGGGTGGAAAAATGCCTAGATTAACATGGTCCACTTTATTTTCCTGATTAATAACATTAAAATATGGTTTAGGGCAGAACAGTACCAAATCTAAAATATGCACATGAGGATTTTTCGGAATTGTTGGTTGTTACTTCCGGTCTCATTTAAACTTGCCTAGATAGGTAGTTTCATTATGCTTCACCTCTTGACATGTTAATCAACATTTAATATTGATGTGTACCTAAATGAGAGCGAACTAAATAACTCGAATGTGGTGTTTTGTTAATATGCAACTCGTTGCGTATTGAGCTCCACTTAAATTTGTAGGATTGTTTGTGCACTTTGCCATTCCATGCCTCATTAAACCGGACATGCATCGTACTTGTTTGTGCATCATGCCATGTTTATGCTTGTGCATTTACCATGTTGTTTGTTTCTTTCCGGTGTTGCTTCTTAGTTCTGGTAATGTTGCGATTGTGAGGATTCGTTCGACTACTCCCGTTCGTCTTCTTCATGGACTCGTTCTTCTTCCTTGCGGGATTTCAGGCAAGATGACCGCTACCCTGGATCTCACTACTATCATTGCTATGCTAGTTGCTTCGTTCTATCGCTATGCCGCGTTACCTATCTATTGCTCTTCAAGCCTCCCAAAATGCCATGAACCTCTAACCTTTGACACCCTTCCTAGCAAACCATTGTTTGGCTATGTTACCGCTTTGCTCAGCCCCTCTTATAGCGTTGTTAGTTGCAGGTGAAGTTAAAGATTTCTCCATGGTGGACAGGATTTTGGTTGGGATATCACAATATCTCTTATATTATTAATGCATCTATATATTTGGTAAAGGGTAGAAGGCTCGGCCTTATGCCTGGTGTTTTGTTCCACTCTTGCCGCCTTAGTTTCCGTCATACCGGTGTTATGTTCCCGGATTTTGCGTTCCTTACGCGGTCGGGTGATTTATGGGACCCCCTTGACAGTTCGCCTTGAATAAAACTCCTCCAGCAAGGCCCAACATTGAATTTTACCATTTGCCTCACCACCACCTATATTTCCCTTGGGAGTAATTAACCGAAGGGTCATCTTTATTAGAGCCTCCCCGGGCCAGTGCTTGTCTAAGTGTTGGTCCAAACTAGAGCACCGTGCGGGGCCATCCCTTGGCAACTTGGGTTTCGTCGGTTCCTGTACGCTTCGCTTATCCGGTGTTGCCCTGAGAACGAGATATGTGCAGCTCCTATTGGGATTGTCTGCGCATCGGGCGGTCTTGCTGGTCTTGTTTTACCATTGTCGAAATTTCTTGTAAACCGGGATTCCGAGTCTGATCGGGTCTTCCTGGGAGAAGGTCTATTCCTTCGTTGATCGCGAGAGCTTGTCATGGGCTAAGTTGGGACACCCCTGCAGGGTATAATCTTTCGAAAGCCGTGCCTGCGGTTATAGGCAGATGGGAATTTGTTAATGTCCGGTTGTAGATAACTTGACACCAGATCCGAATTAAAACGCATCAACCATGTGTGTGGCCATGATGGTCTCTTCTCGGCGGAGTCCAGAAAGTGAACACGGTTTTTGGGTTATGTTTGACGTAAATAGGAGTTCAGGATCACTTCTTGATCATTGCTAGCTTCACGGCCGTTCCATTCACTGTCTTCTCGCTCTTATTTGCGTATGTTAGCCACCATATATGCTTAGCCGCTGCTGCAGCCTCACCACTTTACCCCTTCCTTTCCTATTAAGCTTTGCTAGTCTTGATACACATGGTAATGGTATTGCTGAGTCCTTGTGTCTCACAGATTACTACAACAACAGTTGCAGGTACAGGTTATGCGATGATCATGACGCGAGAGCGATGCTTGCTTGCGTTGAGTTCTTCTTCTGCTTCTTCGATCAGGGGATAGGTTCCAGGTCGGCAGCCTGGGTTAGTAGGGTGGATATCGTTTGAGTTTCTGTTTGTGTTCCATCCGTAGTCGGATGATGTTCTAATGTATTGTGATGTTGTATTCATGTCGCATTGTATGCCTTATGTATGTATCCCCATCTATTATGTAATGTTGATGTAATGATACCACATTGCAAAAGCGTTTCAATATGCGGGTCTATCCTTGGTGGGACCTTCGAGTTCCTTTTTGGATAGGGTCGCATATTGGGCGTGACAAGTTGGTATCAGAGCCTCGACCGACCATAGGAGTCCCCTTGATTGTTGGCCGTTGTTGAGTCTAGAAGAAAACTATTTTTGAGTCTTAGGATTATATATATCGGAGAGTAGGATTCTTTTTACTCCTCAGCCCCTTCGTCGCTCTGGTGAGGTCTCCTGACGTAGATGTTTTGACTTTCCTCTCCTCAAATTTCACTAAAATTTTTTTAGGATCACGCGGGTATCTTGGAATCGTTCCAATGGTTTTGTGACGAGAACATTGTTCTTGGTGCCTCCTGTCTATTATGTGGCATTGACCCGGGGAGTTGAGCTCCGAGATGTTGTCGTCACAATTTTATCGTTGCAGTTCTGGAATACCTGAGTTTTGCCGACATCGAAAATCTCTTTTATGCAGTTGTTGGTGAGATAACCTCGACGTCACCTAGTACTGGGGAGTTCGGGAGTATTGCCATAGCTCGTATAACGGATGCTTTTCGAAGGTTGAGGTACACGATTTCCGAAGGTTTCTTGGTTATGTGTTGACGGATGGATACAGCTGGATGTAGGTATTGTTAGTTTGGGTGAGATATATTGCTTCCCCTGTATCCCCAACACCAGATTGCATAACCAGAGAGTTTCGGGAGTTTATAGGTGGGAATTCAAGTAGCTACTAGGATATCTTTCCGACAGATGCATGATATGGGATTGGGTAAATCTCTATCATATGTTTGTTTCCGGCTTATTCTGCAAGCCAAATCCTTTGTTTTGTTTTATTTATGGTATTCGAGTTGCTTCGAAGTCAAATGTTGAATCCATACCTTTCAAGCGGTGTTCTCATATTTCTATGGGAGTACTAATCCTTTTGATCATCGAGATTGTCATGTCAATTCTTTTCCAACCGGCGTGCTTCTCTTCAAGTGGATCCAATCATTTCAATATTTGCGAGATCAATTATAAGTTTTCTCAACGGTGTTTGTTTCATCCGTCCCAAGTTGTCTTTGTTTTCCCGCCCTCCCACCCCTTTTCTTCAAGGACTAAGATTTCTTAATCATGTATCCTTTTATTTACGAGATGATGTTCTAATGTATTGTGATGTTGTATTCGTGTGGCATTGTATGCTGTATGTATGTATCCCCATCTATTATGTAATGTTGATGTAATGATATCCACGTTGCAAAAGCGTTTCAATATGCGGGTCTATCCTTGGTGGGACCTTCGAGTTCCTTTTTGGATAGGGTCGCATATTGGGCGTGACAATTGCGTACCCGTTGAATTCATATATGAATATTACATATATTACTTCAAAATAGAAACTTAAATCATCCAAGACTAATGAATTTGAATGCAAGAGTAACAATGGTGCACGTGCATGATAGCTACATTGGATATTTGAAGAAACATCACTGTAACTTTGGCATGCACAACTGAAAAGGTTTATTTAAATAGAAAAAGAAATATGATATGTGAGTGTCCAATCTTTACAACGTTGAATCGATATTGTACCTTTGGCCATGATACGAAGTAGATATTGACTTATGTTCAAGCGATGCATGTCCACGATCGCTAGATAGTGATACGTGAATGAATTGTGCAATCTCTCTCACACACATACATATCTCATTTCCCTGTGGGCATCGGAATCACACACGCGCACTTCGTGTATTTCTCTCGCTCCGTCAGGGTTAAATTCGTCTTTCTACCCCGTCCTACAAGTCTCTCACACAGAAACACACACGCTCTCTATGTCTAACACGCCCACCCCTTTAGTTCCGCCCACCCGCAGCCACTAATGTCTCAAAGTATAATAATGTCTCTCACACATATGCTATCTACCTATCCCTTAATATAGCTAGATATGTGTCACACAAACTCCTTCTCCCTACTAGCAAGATGCTCGTGCGTTGCACGGAACATCAAGATGCATTTGTATGAGAAGTTTATCTTGTGGGAGAAAAGGATGAACGAGGGATTGCCTTTTTTGCAAATGCGGAGAGGGGTATGGGTATCTTTTTGCAAAATTGTCATATTTTCCTTCCTGTCCGTCGGATATAAATCGGATGGCCTATATTGCAGGATGGCAGGAACACCATCATCACCAACTCTATTTTTTATAAGAGTAGAGATATGTGAGTGTCACTGCCCCCCCCCCCCACACACCCACAGTTCCCAACACCGAAGGAGTAGGGTGACACCTCGATCTTGATACTAATCTATCGACTGGCTTCTCTTTCAAACATACACACACACACACTACCCGACACCGAAGGAGTAGGGTGACACCTCGATCATGATACTAATCTATCGACTGGATTCTCTCTCAAACATACACACACACACACTACCCGGCACCGAAGGAGTAGGGTGGCACATCGATCTTGATAATAATCTATCTACTTCTCTTTCAAACACACTGTTCGAGGGGTTTTTGTGCACTATTGCATAAAATAACAATTTATTTTATTTTTTTGATGAATTTTCATGCAGGTTATACATACAAAGAGAAGTTTTGATGCAAAGGCAAAATACCATTGCATGGCACATGCGCGCACGTACTTGTATATGCACATGCATGCATGAAATCATGATGCAGGCTACACAGACAAGTTTGATAATGTAGCACGTACACAAATGTGCCCGGCTGCCTACGCACGTAAATGCATGAAGGCGGCAATATGTACAACGAAGATATATACCTCGGTTATACAGGGCGGCCGCGACGACGGACCCGGCGAGTAAAAGTGAAAAGAAAGAGATATATCACAAAAGCCATTATTTTATTGATCGATGATACAAAAATTTCACTGGGACTAATCAAACTCTGTTCGGACACGGTAGAACGAAAAAAGGGATTTGGATTTGACAAGAGGCTTGCCTTGCATAGAGCGTTGGAGCACGTAAGGAAGCTTGATGCATGTACAATACATATATGTATTCGGGTACTCGGACGGCCGTCAAGCTCGCGCGTATATATATCTGAATACATGTAAGAAAAAGAAAAGGAGGCAAAGGGAGAGTCATGCACGTGATGTACGTGAGATTCATGGCCTTGCTATTTGCATGTACATGCATGAAAAGGCAAGAGTACGCTGGTGTGTACGTATTTGTACTCATATACCGGCCGGCAAACATATGCGTACATGAAATATAAGGAAACCAAAGGGTCATCACATGGATATGTGTATGAGCTAGAAGGAATTAAAGCACCACGTTTGGAAAGGAACTGGTGCAGCGTCTAGGTACGTAGATTTTGTTTCCTTTTCTTGTGTAGGCGTGCAGGACAAGAAGCCAGCGCAATGGAAAGATTTTGTTTCCTTTTCTTGTGTAGGCGTGCAGGACAAGAAGCCAGCGCAATGGAAAGCAGAATTTAAGATGGAAAGACGAACGTAAAATGGAAAGTATTGGTCTTTACCAATCAAGCAAGCCGTGCGTGCGCCGCCCAGCTTGTATAAAGCGGCTGCCTATATATATAGAGAACCCACGCACGGGAGGGGAGGCAACACACCACGCAGGCAACACCACACCCGAACACATCCAGCCAGGAGGAAGGAGAAAACACAGTCCAGGAGGCGCCGTGATGAGGCACACGTTCTCCGATGGCGAGACTTTGAACTAATGCATCTATTTTCTTGTTTCTCCTTGGCATACAACATTCATGCACACGAGCAAGTCATCACACAATCGGCGCCCAAGACAATATTGGTGGAGCATGCAACCTCACAGCCCGCCGACACCATCTGCAAGGATGCCGTTGAAGACGATGGTAATGCCAATGGGCCTGCCGGCGTGCAGCCCGTTGGACTCCTCGGTTGGTGGCCGCCCTTGATGATGAGGCCGACGACGTCTACTTCGTCAAGCTGGAGCCCCGAAGGCGCGAGGGTCGCGAGGATGCCCCCATGGATGGCGACATGGAGCCCGCTAGGACGATGCCCTTGTTTTCTCCATCAAGCTAGCGCAATGGAGGGCGAAGGTGGGGAGGCTGGCGGAGGATGCTGCCGCCGTGCCGCAGTGGATCGCGGCGCAGATTTCGCCAAGATGACGCCTGTGTTAACTTCATCAAGACGGCGCTATGGAGGACGAAGGCGTGGAGGCTCGGGACAATGACGCCACGGAGTTTGCCAAGATGACGCCAATGTCAATAACATCAACCTGGTGCCGCAAGGATCGTGACGGGGAGCTCACAAAAAGGACGCCCACCATCCACTTCGTCATGCTGGAGCTAGAGGACGGAGGCGTGGCGCCCATTGAGGATGCCGCCGACATCTACTTCGTCAAGCTAGAGCCCGAAGGCGCGGAGCACGTAGGGATGGTGCCGCATGCCGCGGAGGATGGCGAGACGGAGCTCTCTAGGACGACGCCCGTCATCTTCATCAATTCGGTGCCATGGAGAACAAAGGCGTGGAGGCTCGCAACGATACCACCACCGTGCCGCCTTGGATGGCGACGCGGAGTTCGCCAAGACGACGCCCAGCGCCAACACCCGGTACCGCGGCGAATCGTGGCGTGGAGCTCCCAAGGATGACACCACCAACATCAACATCATCAAGCTGGACCAGAGGCATGCAGCTCGCGAGGATGCCGCCGCGTGCCGGGAAGGACGACGGAGGCATGGAGCTCACGGGACATCACCACCAAGTCTACCTCGTCAAGATGGAGCCCACGACACGGAGCCAGGAAGATAACACACACCCTTGGTGCCGTCCGTGACCTGGAGGAGAAGATGGTGCCACATGACGGTCTCCACGACCCGGAGCCCATGAAGATGAGGCGTGATGGCGAAGAGGCGACATCGCTTTGCCAACACTAACTTCCGATGGCCACGTGAGGTGGCGCCCTTGTCTTGGAGGACCGCCGTAAACACGGCGTCCAGCCGAAACGAGGCGCCAACCACACCAGCCCTGCCGATACGACCGAGCGTCCGTCTTCATAAGAATACTCCCGCAAGGCGAACCCCTTGCATACCCTATGAAGCCGTTACATCGTAAAGAAGTCCGAGCTGAGCAGGATCCATGCAACTTCAACACCTACATCAACATTGTCAAGACCGACGAGGCGCGACGGCACGGGCGAACGTGGCCAACACAAAACCATGTTTTGAGCGGCACGTGTACCGACGAGGACACGGGCTTTGCCGCCGCCCACACCATACACACACACCATCATCATCATGCATGGAGAACGCAAAGCAAAGACGACGAAGACGACCACACGGCTTAATCGGAGGTATACCACGGAGCAACCCACGGGAGTAATTAACCGGGAGCTTTTCGAGGCCCCGGGAACCAGGAGACCGCACATCGCCATAGTCAGACAGGCCGCGCTAGTAGGCCACGGAGCGCATATCAGGAATTGTATTTGTTATCCTTGAGATTAATAAAATACCGTTCCCATCTCTTTGTTTTCTTCGTGTACTACGGTACACTGGCACGCCCGCATTTTCTTTTCCCCGGCGCATGAGAGAAATCCACACTCCTTCTCTTCCCTTCTACCGGAGTGCACATTAAGATTTTTCTCGTGTTAAACAAATTGGCACGCCCGGTGGAATGGTAGGGTGAAGAGGGACCGGCGGCCTGTGCTTGAAATCACCATATACTTGACAATTGTGGCAAAATCTAGCCACCCGATGGCAGTCCGACATAATGTCGGGCCAGTAGTATACTGCTAGACGTATACTATGATACATCTTGGCCCCTCCTTGGTGCCCGCCACAGACTCCATGATGCATCTCCTGCAAGATCTTGTCGGCTTCACTTCGGTTTACGCATCGAAGTAAGACCTCCTGTCCATGTGAACGCCTGTATAGGACACCTGCTTCAAAAAGATAGAAAGGGAGTCGTCGTTGTAGTTGGCGCCTCTATACGGGGTCATCGGGGAGGCTCCCATGCTTGAAGTAGTCGAGGAAGGGTTGCAGCCACTCGCCCTCCTCTACGGCATTCGTTATGATGGTATTGACTTCGTACTCAGCCGGGATGAGCTCCAAGACAGCCGGGAGTAGCCACCTTTCTTCCACGTTCACCTGCATTGTTTTATTATCTGGAAGCACCAATGACTGCAAGTTTCGCCAAGGCATCAGCAGGTGCATTCCTACTTCACGGGACATGATGCACTTCAACATGTTGAAATTTTTCCATTAGATTCCGGGCCGCAGCATAGTACGGCACCAGTTCAGGCTTGCGAACTTCATAGATGTTGTTGACTTGACGGATGATGAGTTGAGAGTCTCCATAAGCCCGCAAGGAACGAACCTCCATGGAGAGCACCAAGAGGAGGCCAAAGATGAGCGCCTCATACTCCGCTTCGTTGTTGGAGCATTCTTCCTTGAGGAGGGAGAATGAGTGATACATCTGTCACGCCCAATATGCGACCCTATCCAAAAGGAACTCGAAGGTCCCACCAAGAATAGACCCGCATATTGAAACGCCTTTGCAAGGTGGATATCATTACATCAACATTACATAAGAGATGGGGATACATACACGAGGCATACAATGCCACACGAATACAACATCACAATACATAAGAGCATCACCCGACTACGGATGAAACACAAACAGAAACTCAAACGACATCCACCCTGCTAGCCCAGGCTGCCGGCCTGGAACCTATCCCCTGATCGAAGAAGAAGCAGAAGAAGAACTCCAAACAAGCAAACATCGCTCTCGCGTCATGATCATCGCATAACCTGTACCTGCAACTGATGTCGTAGTAATCTGTGAGCCACGAGGACTCAGCAATCCCATTACCATGGGTATCAAGACTAGCAAAGCTTAAAGGGAAAGGGAGGGGTAAGTGGTGAGGTTGCAGCAGCGACTAAGCATATATGGTGGCTAACATACGCAAATAAGAGCGAGAAGAGAGCAAGCGGAACGGTCGTGAAGCTAGCAATGATCAAGAAGTGATCCTGAACTCCTACTTACGTCAAACATAACCCAAAACCGTGTTCACTTCCCGGACTCCGCCGAAAAGAGACCATCACGGCTACACACACGGTTGATGCATTTTAATTTGGATCTGGTTTCAAGTTATCTACAACCGGACATTAACAAATTCCCATCTTCCTATAACCGCAGGCACGGCTTTCGAAAGATTATACCCTGCAGGGGTGTCCCAACTTATCCCATGATAAGATCTCGCGATCAACGAAGAATATACCTTCTCCTAGGAAGACCCGATCAGACTCGGAATCCCGGTTTACGAGACATTTCGACAATGGTAAAACAAGACCAGCAAGACCTCCCGCTGTGCCGACAAATCCCGACAGGGGCTGCACATATCTCGTTCTCAGGGCACACCAGATGAGCCAGACGTCGGGTTGGCATAGACCCTGATTGCCCAGGGGGCGCCGGACATCGCTCGGTTTGGACCAACACTTAGACAAGCATTGTCCCGGGGGGCTAAAATAAAGATGACCCTCAGGTTAATTACTCCCAAGGGAAATGTAGGTGGTGGTGAGGCAAATGGTAAAACCAATGTTGGGCCTTGCTGGAGGAGTTTTATTCAAAGCGAACTGTCAAGGGGGTCCCTTAAACCACCCAACCGTGTAAGGAATGCAAAATCCGGGAACATAACACCGGTATGACGGAAACTAGGGCGGCAAGAGTGCAACAAAACACCAGGCATAAGGCCGAGCCTTCCACCCTTTACCAAGTATATAGATGCTTAATTAAATAAGAGATATTGTGATATCCCAACATAATCCTGTCCATCATGGGGAAATCTTCAACTTCACCTGCAACTAACAACGCTATAAGAGGGGCTGAGCAAAGCGGTAACATAGCCAAGCAATGGTTTGCTAGGAAGGGTGTCAAAGGTTAGAGGTTCATGGCAATTTGGGAGGCTTGATGAGCAAAAGTTAGGTAACGTAGCATAGCGATAGAACGAAGCAACTAGCACAGCAATGATAGTAGTGAGATCGAGGGTAGCGGTCATCTTGCCTGAAATCCCGTAAGGAAGAAGAACGAGTCCATGAAGAAGATGAACGGATGAAGACGAACCCAGCGTAGACGAACGAATCCTCACGATCGCAACTAAACGGGAACTATCGAGAAGAAGCACACAACATGGTAAACACAACACACATATACAAGACATGATGGACAACGAAGCATGATGCATGACAAGGCTACATGAAACTACACTAGCAACAATCATGGCAACAACTGAACTTAATGCTAACAGGCTGACAACAACATTATTTAGCAACTTTGGAGCAAGGTTACAACAAGATACAAGAAGCTATAATTACAACCAGGGGCATGGATGGATAGAGCATAACATGTAGAACAAAACAACCTTAGTGAATATCTCCAGATTATGCATTGAATGATTTGTAGAAGCAGGTTTACATAGCATCACGAAATAACAGATTCAGCCTAGCAAAACAGCAACAACAAGTACACTACTAAGCAAGCTTGATTCACTCACCACAAGTCATTGCATAACAATATAAGCATATCATCATCAACAAGACATGTTTATGAAACAAACCAAGGCAAGAACAAGTTCATAGCATGCAAGGATCAACTACAACAACCTTGGCAAAATTGAATAACATGTAAGCAATCTGCCAGGAAACATTTTGTAGCAAAAGTAGAGCACGGAAATGACATGCTAGACTACTCCATAATTGCAAACTGGGGCATGAATGGATATAGCATAACCATATGTTCAAAACACCCTTACTGAAGTATCTCAAAATATGCATGGATCTCTCTGTAGCATCATGTTTACATGACATCAAAATAACAGCAGAACAGGGACTAAAATCAGCAACATTACAAAGCCTAGTTTGCATGCTTGTGCTAGTCACCACATTGATCACAAAAATACATGGTAAGCACCTCTGTAAAGAAGACATGGCATAGTTCAAAACACATGTAGACATCAACCTCATAGGATGCACACATCAATCATGGCAAAAATGACAAATGAGCATGTTCTGTTAACAGATAGCAGACAACATTATGAAGCACTCTTGCAACGATGATTCAGGCATCAAGATGAGCTCAAATGAACATGATGCAATGGAATGAAATGAAGTACTCGTTGAGGCGAAAAATTTGACGTATTACACGCACGAAACGGAGCTACATGCACAGAGTTATGATGCGATGAACAGGGCATGATAATGTAAATAATTCGGGGACTTAGCGGATTTTTGAGAGGGGAAGAAGTCAACCTCGTCAGATCTGGAGCGGGACAGCACGGATCCCGAGGTGGTCGGAGCACCGCCGGAGTAGAGGACGGGGAGGCGGCCGGCGGGGCGGAGAGGAGTCGGGGAGGACGGATCCGGGACGGCGCGGAGCCGAGCGGCGCGACGAATGGGAGGCGCGGGGCCGGCAGGGCGGAGCTGGCGGCTCCCGGCGGCTATGGAGATCCGGGGCAACGGGGCGGCTGCCGGTGGGGAGAGGCGGCGGCGGCGCGCTCTCGTGCGGGGCGCGGGGGAGGCGCACGGCGAGGCGGGGC
>NC_057810.1:112397329-112436557 GCF_018294505.1 Triticum aestivum
GGAGACGGGCCCGGCGCGGCCCGGTTCGGCCCTGGGCGGGCCAGATCTGGGCCCCGGGTGATTGGCGCAGTGGGAGGCGAGAGGAGGCGAGGTGGCGCGCGCCGGTTGGCTGAGGCGGAGGCGGCGATGACGTGGTGCCCCACGATTGGCCGGGGCGACGTGGAGGCTGGACATGTCCGGCGGGGTTGGACATGTCCGGCGCGCGAGGGGAGCGGGGCTAGGGTTTCGTGTGCGCGGCAAATCGGGGAGGGGCACATTTATATAGGTAGAGGGAGCTAGGAGAGTCCAAATGAGGAGCGGTTTTCGGCCACGCGATCGTGATTGAACGATCGAGAGCATGGAGGTGGTTTGGATGGGTTTTGGACCACTTTGGAGGGGTGTTGGGCTGGAAAGAGAAAGGGGGGTTTCGGGCTACGCGGTTAATCGTTGGAGTATCAAACGACCTCCAAATGGCACGAAACTTGACAGGCGGTCTACCGGTGCTATACCAAGGACGCTTGGCAAACCTCGGGCCATTCCGAGAATGTTTAACACCCGCTCACAACAAGAGACAAAAGGGGGACGCCGGAGGGCATAGGAGTGCCGAATTGCAAAACGGACAACGGGGAAAATGCTCGGATGCATGAGACGAACACGCATGCAATGCAATGCACAAGATGACATGATAAAATGCATCACGCAAGAAGATGACATGGCAATGACGGCGAATAACTGGAAGATACCTGGCGCATCTAATCCGGGGCGTTACAACACTCCTCCACTAACAAGAGATCTCGTCCCGAGATCTTAGGACCGAGACGGAAGGGAAAAGGGATGAGGTGAAACAAGAACTCAAGAGAATAAGCAAAGAATCGAGAGCATTCGAGAAGAAGAGAGGAACGACGAGAATGACGAGAATCGAAAGCTCACGGAATCAGATAGACTACGAAACCACTCTGGTTAGAACAAGATAAGAAACGAATAAGACTAAAAGGATTTAGGCAGCACTCCAGCTGAAACATTGGGGAATAGAACACGAACTTGAGAGGATGGAATGATACTTGACGAGATGAAAAACGCAAAGCCTCCGGAAGAATTGAAAGCATTGAATGAAAAGAACTTAGACGGAAGGATTGAATGGAGTTGTTGAGAAAATCAACAACGAAAGAATAAACTTGTTGTGGACTTATGGATAACATCTCAAAATTATAAGGTGATAACCGGCCACAAGTAGAAATGATTGGATAGCTTAGAAGAACGAAGAAATGAAAAACTCCACTTCAAAAGAATACGGAGAATTAATTGCACTTCGAGATGCGAGAAGAAAAGATACTTGAACTCCGCCAACAAGAATCTTGATGAACACTTGAAGAATGAATTAAATACTGACGGACCACCATGAAGAACTCCGATAAGAAAAGGATGATGAGATAGAATGAAGGATGAAAGAATAAGATTAAAGCCTTGCGATAACTTTGATGGAGGTTCCGACGAAATGGCCGAGGAAGTTGAACTCCGGAAAAGAAAAGATGGGAAACACTTGGAACTAGAATTTATTCCTCACGAACAAACTCCGAAGAAAAAGAGATTACTCAGTTTGAGGAAATAAGAGTAAGATTTATTGTATGCTTATCCTTCATCAAATTAAATTGATGACAAACAATGGATTTTTCATACTACTTATTCTTCTTGAAAAAGGATTAAGGGGGGTATAGCACAAAACTTGAGAAAGTCTTTATGAACCACCGGCAGGATTGAGAAGAACGAGTGAATTAATATGATGACAAAGGAAAAAGAATCTGAATGAACCACCATAAGTGTTCGGAAATGTCTGATTAAAGGGAATGACTCACCGGGAAGAATTAGAGGAACAAATATGCTAGAGGGGATTTAGATGCAAAAGAACAAGGAGATCATAATCTGATTAAAGAACACTTGAACGAAGCACCGGGATAAATAGAGAATGATAACTGGAATGATGGCCTCCGGTGAAAAGAAATGGAAAAACAACTCCTGCCAAACTCCAGATGGTTGAGAAAAGGAATATCTGACAAATGGAATAATTCGAGAGGATGATATGAAAACTCTTCTTCGATCTTCAAATGACGACGAGAAACACCACCAAAATTACTGAGATACTCCGAGAGAATGAAAAGCGAAGAGGTTGAGCCAACAATGAAATGAGGTTGAATGAGATCTTGGAGAAGGCATCTGACTGATGGGATCCATTCATACGTCACACTTTGAAAAGAATTTGAGAATAGCTCCGGGCAATTAGAAGAGTCAGGTAAGATTCTGGGAAAAGACCTGTGGGTTAGGGCCCACTGAAGACATAACACCATTGAAAAGGATTGTTGAATAGATAAATGATGCACCGGAACAGTTGAAACATTTGGATGAGGTGACAACCTCGAATTAATTAGAACACAGACGAATCTCTTGAGATGTCTTGAGCACTCCGGAAGGATAAACTGGCAAGAGGCGAACGAGCAGGGGAAACACTTGAGCCGAGGGAAAGAATATAATCAACACCAAAAATTGGAATTGAATACACCGGAAAAGAGATGGAGAATGCCGCACAAAACGTGAATTCACCAGTTGGAATAATTGACGGAAGGCTGAAGAGGCACCACACTAATGAAATTGATGGTCGAAAGAGACTCAGACTCCGGGAAGAAGAGGGTGGGAGGGCGGGAAAAACAAAGGCAACTTGGAAGGGGAAATCGATGAATATCTTGAAGAGACAACACCGGTTGAAATCATTGAGGAGAGAGAGCAAAAGCTTCGCACGAGTAGGATGGATACTCGATTATGGACTCTGGTTCTGAGAAGAAGGGGTGGGCGGGTGGGAAAAGAAAACAACTGAGGATTGAACTCAATGATGAAGAGGCTCGAGTCGACTTGACGAGAAATGCACCGGATGAAAAGAGAAGAGAACCAACGACCGAAAAACCAACTGGGTGATCCTAAAGAAAGTTTGAAAGGGAAGAGGAGTAATTCAAAACACCTACGTCAAGATTCCTCACTAGAGCGATGAAGGGGCTGAGGAGTAAAAAGAATTCCTACTCTCCGATATTACTAGACTCCGAAAAACAATTTTCTTATAGACTCAACAACGGCCAACTACACGATCAATCAAGGGGGATCCTAGGGTCGGTCGAGGCTCTGATACCAACTTGTCACGCCCAATATGCGACCCTATCCAAAAGGAACTCGAACGTCCCACCAAGAATAGACCCGCATATTGAAACGCTTTTGCAAGGTGGATATCATTACATCAACATTACATAAGAGATGGGGATACATACACGAGGCATACAATGCCACACGAATACAACATCACAATACATAAGAGCATCACTCGACTACGGATGAAACACAAACAGAAACTCAAACGACATCCACCCTGCTAGCCCAGGCTGCCGACCTGGAACCTATCCCCTGATCGAAGAAGAAGCAGAAGAAGAACTCCAAACAAGCAAACATCACTCTCGCGTCATGATCATCACATAACCTGTACCTGCAACTGATGTTGTAGTAATCTGTGAGCCACGAGGACTCAGCAATCCCATTACCATGGGTATCAAGACTAGCAAAGCTTAAAGGGAAAGGAAGGGGTAAGTGGTGAGATTGCAGCAGCGACTAAGCATATATGGTGGCTAACCTACGCAAATAAGAGCGAGAAGAGAGCAAGCGGAACGGCCGTGAAGCTAGCAATGATCAAGAAGTGATCCTGAACTCCTACTTATGTCAAACATAACCCAAAACCATGTTCACTTCCTGGACTCCGCCGAAAAGAGACCATCACAGCTACACACACGGTTGATGCGTTTTAATTTGGATCTGGTGTCAAGTTATCTACAACCGGACATTAACAAATTCCCATCTGCCTATAACCGCAGGGACGACTTTCGAAAGATTATACCCTGCAGGGGTGTCCCAACTTAGCCCATGATAAGCTCTCACGATCAACGAAGGATATACCTTCTCCCAGGAAGACCCGATTAGACTCGGAATCCCGGTTTACAAGACATTTCGACAATGGTAAAACAAGACCAGCAAGACCTCCCGCTGTGCCGACAAATCCCGATAGGAGCTGCACATATCTCATTCTCAGGGCACACCAGATGAGCCAGACGTCGGGTTGGCATAGACCCTGATTGCCCAGGGGACGCCGGACATCGCTCGGTTTGGACCAACACTTAGACAAGCATTGGCCCGGGGGGGCTAAAATAAAGATGACCCTCGGGTTAATTACTCCCAAGGAAAATGTAGGTGGTGGTGAGGCAAATGGTAAAACCAATGTTGGGCCTTGCTGGAGGATTTTTATTCAAAGCGAACTGTCGAGGGGGTCCCATAAACCACCCAACCGTGTAAGAAACGCAAAATCCGGGAACATAACACCGGTATGACGGAAACTAGGGTGGGAAGAGTGGAACAAAACACCAGGCATAAAGCCGAGCCTTCCACCCTTTACCAAGTATACAGATGCATTAATTAAATAAGAGATATTGTGATATCCCAACATAATCCTGTCCATCATGGGGAAATCTTCAACTTCACCTGCAACTAACAACGCTATAAGAGGGGCTGAGCAAAGCGGTAACATAGCCAAGCAATGGTTTGCTAGGAAGGGTGTCAAAGGTTAGAGGTTCATGGCAATTTGGGAGGCTTGATGAGCAAAAGATAGGTAACGCAGCATAGCGATAGAACGAAGCAACTAGCATAGCAATGATAGTAGTGAGATCGAGGGTAGCGGTCATCTTGCCTGAAATACCGCAAGGAAGAAGAACGAGTCCATGAAGAAGACGAACAGATGAAGCCGAACCCAGCGTAGACGAACGAATCCTCACGATTGCAACGAAACGGGAACTATCGAGAAGAAGCACACAACATGGTAAACACACCACACATATACAAGACATGATGCACAACCAAGCATGATGCATGACAATGCTACATGAAACTACTCATGGCAAGAGATGATGCAAACAAGAGCAACACATCAAGGCAAGTTTAAATGAGGCCGGGAACAACATATAACAATTCCGGTAAGTCCTCATATGCATATTTCGAAATTGGTCCAGATCTGAATAAACCTTATGTTCAAGTTGTTAAACAGCAAGTTAACATGCACCAAGATGATCTACACGAGATTCTAGTCAAGTTACATATAAAGTTCATTTAGTTCGGAGCTATGGTCTAGAAGATATGAGCAAAACAAGTTAAACATGACATTGATGCAAAATGCATACAAACATCAAGCAAACACCTCAAATCAAGGATGCAACATGATAATATGAAACTACATGCAATTCTAAGCAAGTTTCATATAGAGCACACTCGAAACGGAGTAACGGTTCAACACTCACACACTAAACAAGTTATAGAAACAATCTGTCCAAAACAGCAACTAGGCATATTGCAAGCATCAAAACAACATGCTACAACATCTAACCATAAAACAAAAGGCATGGGCATGATGTAAAGGTAAAGCATAACAACACATGAACACTGAGCTATCTCCAGAAATCACCAGAACATGCTCAAACACACATGGCAAGATTGCAAATAATAACAATTCAGACTTTGCAGAAAATAACATCAGGTTGCAATGTTTAGAGCTATCAAACAACATGTTACAGGAACTTATCATGGCAAACAAAGGCATGGCATGAATCTACTAAACCCATAGAACAAAAGTCCTTTAGTGACCATGAGCCAAACAGGATCAGAAAATATGATGGCACCCATGTAAACATGGCTAGTTATAATACAGATTTAAACATGGCAGGAACAATGATAAGTAGGCATGTAGATGAGCTTGTACCACTCACCACAGAGCAATACATGGCATGGCAAGGCAACCAACAGTAATAAGGCATGTTTGTGAAGCTAAGCATGGCAAGAGCAAGTTCATAGGGTGCATGGAACACTAGCAACAATCATGGCAACAACTGAACTTAATGTTAACAGGCTGACAGCAACATTATTTAGCAACTTTGGATCAAGATTACAACAAGCTAAAGCAAGCTATAATTACAACCAGGGGCATGGATGGATAGAGCATAACATGTAGAACAAAACAACCTTAGTGAATATCTCTAGATTATGCATAGAATGATTTGTAGAAGCAGGTTTACATAGCATCACGAAATAACAGATTCAGCCTAGCAAAACAGCAACAGCAAGTACACTACTAAGCAAGCTTGATTCACTCACCATAAGTCATTGCATGACAAGATAAACATAGCATCATCAAGAATACATGTTTATGAAACAAACCAAGGCAAGAACAAGTTCATAGCATGCAAGGATCAACTACAACAACCTTGGCAAAATTGAATAACATGTAAACAATCTGCCAGGAAACATTTTGTAGCAAAAGTAGAGCACGGAAATGACATGCTAGACTAATCCATAATTGCAAATAGGGGCATGAATGTATATATCATAACCATATGTTCAAAACACCCTTACTGAAGTATCTCAAAATATGCATGGATCTCTCTGTAGCATCATGTTTACATCACATCAAAATAACAGCAGAACAGGGACTAAAATCAGCAACATTACGAAGCCTAGTTTGCATGCTTGTGCTAGTCACGACATTGATCAAAAAAATACATGGTAAACACCTCTGTAAAGAAGACATGGCATAGTTCAAAACACATGTAGACATCAACCTCATAGGATGCACACATCAATCATGGCAAAAATGACAAATGAGCATGTTCTGTTAACAGACAGCAGACAACATTATGAAGCACTCTTGCAACGATGATTCAGGCATCAAGATGAGCTCAAATGAACATGATGCAATGCAATGAAATGACGTACTCGTTGAGTCGAACAATTTGACATATTATACGCATGAAATGGAGCTACATGCATAGAGTTATGATGCGATGAACAGGGCATGATAATGTAAATAATTCGGGGACTTAGCGGATTTGCGAGAGGGGAAGAAGTCAACCTCGTCAGATCTGGAGCGGGACGGCGTGGATCCCGAGGTGGCCGGAGCATCGCCGGAGTAGAGGACGGGGAGGCAGCCGGCGGGGCGGAGAGGAGTCGGGGAGGACGGATCCGGGACGACGCGGAGCCGAGCGGCGCGACGAAGGGGAGGCGGGGGCCGACGGGGCGGAGCTGGCGGCTCCCGGCAGCGACGGAGATCCGGGGCGACTGCCATCGGGGAGAGGTGGCGGCGGCGCGCTCTCGCGCGGTGCGCGGGGGAGGCGCATGGCGAGGCGGGGCGCCGGCGACGGGCGCAGTGGGAGGCGAGAGGAGGCGAGGTGGCGCGCACCGGTTGGCTGAGGCGGAGGCGGCGATGACGTGGTGCCCCACAATTGGCCGGGGCGACGTGGAGGCTGGACATGTCCGACGGGGTTGGACATGTCTGGCGCGCGAGGGGAGCGGGGCTAAGGTTTCGTCTGCGCAGAAAATCAGGGAGGGGCACATTTATATAGGTAGAGGGAGCTAGGAGAGTCCAAATGAGGAGCGGTTTTCGGCCACACGATCGTGGTCGAACGACCGAGAGCATGGAGGGGGTTTGGATGTGTTTTGGGCCACTTTGGAGGGGTGTTGGGCTGCAAAGAGAAAGGGGGTTTCTTGCTACGCGGTTAATCGTTGGAGTATCAAACGACCTCCAAATGGCACGAAACTTGACAGGCGGTCTACCGGTGCTATACCAAGGCCGCTTGGCAAACCTCGGGCCATTCCGAGAACATTTAACACCCGCTCACAACGAGAGACAAAAGGGGGACGCCGGAGGGCATAGGAGTGCCGGATTGCAAAACGGACAACGGGGAAAATGCTCGGATGCATGAGACGAACACGTATGCAATGCAATGCACAAGATGACATGATAAAATGCAACACGCAAGCAGATGACATGGCAATGACGGCGAATAACTGGCGCATCTAATCCGGGGCGTTACAATATCACCACTCCTTGCGACGTTTTGAACACCAAACCTGCACCGACTCTTCGTCTTGGGGACCATCGGGGTTGGTGTCCATGCGGGAGGCACCATCAAAGTAAAGCTCCCACGACGCGTCGAGGTTAACATTGAAAACCTCCTCGTCAGGGAGGTCCGTGACAAGAGGTGAGTCATCTGGAATTGGGTGCGCTGCGAGAAACTCCGCCAAGGCTTGACCCTTGATTGCTTTTTGAGGCACAAAGGTGATGTCAAACTCCATCATGATAAGTGCCCATTTTCCAAGTCGCCCCATGAGCACGGGCTGACTTAAAACATACCTCATGGGGTCCGCCCTCACGACGAGCTGGACTTCATGCTTCAACGTGTAGTGCCTGAGCTTCTTCAAAGCGAAGATTAGGGCAAAGCACAAATTCTCTATAGAAGAGTAGTTTCACTCAGCCCCCACCATGGCGCGACTTAAGTAGTAACAAGCCACCTCCTTCCCCTCGTCATTGTTTTGGGTGAACAAAGCGCCTATCGAAGTAGGCTGCGCTGCAATGTATAGGATGAGTGGACACCCCTTTACGGGAGCTGCCAGAACAGGTGGATTAAGGTGGTACCTTTTGATTTCATCGAATCCGCGTTGGCATCCTTCATCCCACACGAACGAAGCTCCTTTCTTCATGAGGCTCGAGAAGGGCTGGATGCGTTCGGAGAGGTTGGAGATGAAGCGCCTGATGTATGCAAGCTTCCCTTGCAATGACCTAAACTCTTTTGAGATCTTGAGGCGACGGCATGTCGAGGATGGCCTTGATCTTCTTAGGCTCGATCTCTATGCCTCGGTGACGAACAACAAAACCAAGGAAGAGGCCTGACTGAACATCAAAGGCACACTTCATCGGGTTCATCTTGAGTTGATGTTGACGTAGCCGCTCGAAGACAACTCGAAGATCCTCCTGATGATGCTTGCGATCCTTGGTTTTGACTACCATGTCATCAACATAGCATTCCACCGAATGGTGGATTAAATCACCAAGAACACATGTCATTGCACGCTGGTAAGTTGAGCATTCTTCAGTCCGAATGGCATGACGGTGTAGTAGAAATTTCCCTTCGGGGTCCTGAAAGCGGTGTCAATGGCGTCATCTGGATCCATCTTGATCTGGTTGTAGCCTGACAAACCGTCCATGAAGGAAAGTGCGCCATGGCCTGTGGTGGAGTCGATGATGATCTCTGGTATTGGTAGAGGAAAGTCATCCTTTGGGCAAGCCCGATTCAGGTCGCGGAAGTCCTGGCAAGCCCGATTCAGGTCGCGGAAGTCCTGGCAGATTCGTATTTGCCCATTCTTCTTCTCCACCAGGTCAATATTGGCAAGCCACCGTGGATACGTCGTCTCCTTGATGAAACCTGCAGCGATTAACTTGTCGACCTCCGTGATGACATCGTCTTCAAGTTCTGGACGTAACCGTCGTGATTGCTACTTGATGGGATGAAATCATGGGTCAATCGCCAACTTGTGCGTAGCGACACGAGGGTCCAAACCTGTCATCTCCTTGTAACTCCAAGCGAAGCAGTCTCGGTACTCCATCAAAAAGTTTTGATAGTCCCCTCGTTTTGTTCATCAAGCTAGCGCAATGGTGGGTGAAGGTGGGGAGGCTCGCGGAGGATGCCGCCGCTGTGCCGCAGCTGATCGCAGCGCAGATTTCGCCAAGATGACGCCAGTGTCAACTTCATCAAGCCGGCGCTATGGAGGACGAAGGCGTGGAGGCTTGGGACGATGACGCCACGGAGTTCGCCAAGATGACGCCAATGTCAACAACATCAACCTGGTGCCGCAAGGATCATGACGGGGAGCTCACAAGAAGGACGCCTGCCATCCACTTCGTCATTCTGGAGCTAGAGGACGGAGGCGTGGCGCCCATTGAGGATGCCGCTGACATCTACTTAGTCAAGCTAGAGCCCGAAGGCGCGGAGCACATAGGGATGGTGCCCCATGCCGCGGAGGATGGCGAGATGGAGCTCGCTAGGACGACGCTCATCATCTTCTTCATCAATTCGGTGCCATGGAGAACAAAGGCGTGGAGGCTCGCAACAATACCGCCACCGTGCCGCCTTGGATGGCAACGTGGAGTTCGCCAAGATGACGCCCATCGCCAACACCCGGTACCGCGGAGAATTGTGGCGTGGAGCTCGCAAGGAGGACACCACCAACATCAACATCATCAAGATGGACCAGAGGCATGCAGCTCGCGAGGATGTCGCCGCATGCCGGGAAGGACGACGGAGGCATGGAGCTCGTGGGACATCACCACCAAGTCTACCTCGTCAAGATGGAGCCCACGACATGGAGCCAAGAAGATAACACACACCCTTGGTGCCGTCCGTGACCTGGAGGAGAAGATGGTGCCACATGACGGTCTCCACGACCCGGAGCCCATGAAGATTAGGCGTGATGGCGAAGAGGCGACGTTGCTTTGCCAACACTAACTTCCGATGGCCCCGTGAGGCGGCGCCCTTGTCTTGGAGGACCGCCGTAAACACGGCGTCTAGCCGAGACGAGGCGCCAACCACACCGGCCCTGCCGATACGAGCGAGTGTTGGTTTTACACGGACGCCGGTCTCCATAAGAATTCTCCCGCAAGGCGAACCCCTTGCATACCCGATGAAGCCGTTACATCGTAAAGAAGTCCGAGCTGAGCAGGACCCATGCAACTTCAACACCTACATCAACATTGTCAAGACCGACGAGGCGCGACGGCACGGGCGAACGTGGCCAACACAAAACCATGTTTTGAGCGGCACGTGTACTGACGAGGACACGGGCTTTGCCGCCGCCCACACCATACACACACACACCATCATCATCATGCATGTAGAATGCAAAGCGAAGACGACGAAGACGACCACACGGCTTAATCGGAGGTATCTCACGGAGCAACCCGCATGAGTAATTAACCGGGAGCTTTTCGAGGCCCCGGGAACCAGGAGACCGCACATCGCCATAGTCAGATAGGCCGCGCTAGTAGGCCACAGAGCGCATATCAGGAATTATATTTGTTATCCTTGAGATTAATAAAATACTGTTCCCATCTCTTTGTTTTCTTTGTGTACTATGGTACACTGGCATGCCCGCATTTTCTTTTCCCAGGCGCATGAGAGAAATCCACACTCCTTCTATTCCCTTCTACTGGAGGGCACATTAAGATTTTTCTCGTGTCAAACAAATTGGCACGCCCAGTGGGACCTGGTTCTCCTCCCATCTTTGCAATGCTGTGGTCGTCTGAATCGTCTTCGCTGGTCTCCCAACCTGCACAACATGCTGCATGACAAGGCGTCGACGAGGATTTCCGCTCATCAAGATCCCTTTCATGCAGGTGGAATCTCTCGTGGCAGCAACTCGGAGCCGGTAATGATCTAGTTTGGATCGATGCCGCCCATGGTCGTCATCGAGCTTGGCGAGAAGGTCTACATGCATCAAGCTCCAGATCCTGTGCAGTTCCAAACTATGCAGTCGAAGAAGGCACTAAGGTGGGAGGCTGCCAAGGTGAAGAAGGAGCGTCGCGAGCTAATGCTTGAGGCGCGCGCCCTATTGAAGGAGTTGACAAGGGAAGATTTGAAAGAAGATGTGGAGGCATCTCAACGCCTCCGCACTAGAGACACTTGGAGCCGTCGAAGCCAACTCCGCGGAGCACCGAGGTAGAGCTTCTCGAGGGTTTGGAGGCCATGTCCCATAACCTGCGTAGGCTCATGGCCAACGCTCGTTTGTCGGATAGCCCTCAACCCCTACGCAACTACAGGAGGAAGTACCACAAGGTACAATTACTCCACCAACAGATAGCTTCCCGCATCGCTCAGAGCACGGTGCCAGAGGAGGATTGGTCCCTCGGCGCCATGGACCTAGCTGATAAGGTGTTCACTTACCGAAGCACCTTAACCCCTCCGTATGACTTGTTCCTTGATGATTGGGCATATGAGCCATGCAAGGTCAAGGAGCTGGTGAGACGCGCCATCATGAAGGAATTCTGGAAGCGGCGCTCACGCAAAGAGCCCGTTCTAGGAGGCCCTACTGTCTCCCTCAACATTGGCGACACGCGAAGGGGTGCATGGGCGCCGTGTCTCCACAACTCGGCAACCGACGAAAGGTCTCTATCCAACAATAACAGGTTTTCCACCCTTCGGCATGAGGCACCCGCTCCACGGGATGAGGACCTACGGCGAGAATTTCGCCAACTCCAAGAGCAGCTGAACAATATCCAGAGGAGGCTCCAAGATCCAACGGCGCCAAGTGCATCGGCGTCTCATGCTGCGGGAAGGATGAGGCGTCAAGCCCCAAGTCATCGTCCTCAACATGAGCGCCAGACTTTGGCGCCTCGGCAACAACCTTCACCAACTCGACATTTCCCACAACGAAGATATCCCAACATGCCTCCACGTTGGAACCGATGGTCAAGACATCAATACAATGAGAGGGACCCTCGTCCCACTCAACAGTGGCAACCACGGGAACCTTTGCGACCGACACTTCCACCACGACCTTTGTCACCTCCTAGGCGGGGAGATCGGACACAACTACAGGCGATGACGGACAGGACTTCATCATCCACAAGGCGCCCTGCACCAACACTCCTACGCACGCCACCGGTGCAAAGGGATGGTATCTTTCCAACGGAGAATCAGCGCAAGCGCGAGAGGCGTCGCAGAAACCACCATCTTCTTTATAAAGAACTTGAGGACTTAGTCCTTCAACACACTCATGTACGTTTATGACCCGATGGTGGGGTTGTTCAAGAAAATGACAGGATCAAATTTTGCATCTCCCCCGACTTGGAGGGGCATGAGCGGTATAGCTACTTGCTCAGCCGGTTGGCGCCGAAACCACGCAAGACGTCCGCGAGAAGCACTAAGCAAGGGAGCAAGGCGGTTCTTTCTTCATCCCTTCCCCAGAAGAATGATGAACGGGTGAAGGCTACTGCACCAGCACCCCTACTAGAGAATCAGAAGATGCTAGCGCCGACGGCCACACCGATGGAAGGCGTCGAAGAAGCCAAGCTTACGTCCTCCTCCAACAATGAACTAGCTTCCGAGGGTGCAGCCCACGCTGCCCTCCCACAAGACACAACACTTCCCACAGAGTTTCCTCTTGTTGCCTCTGAAAGGATGGACCAAGATGGAGAAGCTCAAGCCCAGCAGGAGGCTGAAAAAGCGAAGGAATCAACTGAGAAGAACCTTGCCATGTGCGGTACTCTTGGAGTGCAGCCAAGCGAATGGTCAAGTAATGGATGGCGACCTCCCGCTGTCACCGAGGAGTTCGACTATCCTTCTGAAGAGGAGATCGTGCCGAACCCAAAGGCGGACTTCCAGAGGACCTTCCTACCACGCCTTGGCCATGTTCGTGCATGGTTCAGGGGTGCTGAAGGGGATGCCAAGACAAGCTCATCAACGTCACAAGAAGCTGCAAGATCAAGAGCCACCTGTCTTCCTATGACAACATGGAAAGGCCCATTAGGTGGAGAGAGCACTTCACAAAATTAAGATATATACAAGCGACACTACACCGACATTACATCAAGGCTTCCTCAAGACCTTGAAGGACGACGACAAGTTGCAAACCGGCCAGGGGCCAATACAAGATTAAAATCCATCGCTGGTCAAGGTGTGACGGATGGGTTTCCTGGAGATGGAGAACGCCAAGACCACCTTGATGATGAAGAAGGTTTCTCCGACTCGTCCTCCTCGCCATCGTTGGAGAGTCGTCCACACTCCCCTCGTTACCATGAACTAGCTTCATCGGTTTTGTTAGATTATGAGGGCGGTGATGAAGACCTCCACACCGCGCCCATTCGCATGGTGAATCATGGTGAAAACCTTGTGGATCAAGATCCTGCTGCCAAGTCACCCGTTGATGGCATCCATGGCCCAAGTGCTGAAAACATAGTAGCACCACAAGAAGTGTCTCTAGAAGAAGATGTCAGAAGCCAGCACCAGACGATTAATCAGTTGGCGTCAAAGCTTGACCGGTTTATTGAGCTCATGATGAACAACCAAAGCGTCCCTCCACAAGGCGCGCTACAATGAGTGGTCGATCCGCAAGAGGAGGAACTTCAGGTGGGCCCTCCTGCTAGGGTGCCCTTAAATGATGTGCCTCATCACGACCCCAACACACAAGCTCGGCCTTGGGTTAGCCCTGCTAGTTCTGCCAACACAGTACCACGCGCGGTTATGCTAAAGGACTACCATGACATGGTTGGGGATATGGTGGACAAGAAGTTGAAGCAAATGGCGATAGATCAAGCCCCTCGCACCTCCGAGAGTGAGCTGGAGAAGCCTTACGAGGCATGGCATGACATGATGGCATATCCCGCAGGGTGGCACCCACCAAAGTTCCGTCAATTTGATGGAACCGGTGATGCAAGGGAGCACTTGGCATACTTCGAGGCGGCATGCGGTGACACAGCAAACAACCCATCACTTCTCCTTCGCCAATTTTCAGGGTCGTTAACTGGGCCCGCCTTCCATTGGTACATCCGTTTACCGGTTGGGTCCATTGGGAGTTGGGCGGCCATGAAAGAGCTTTTGAAGAAGCACTTCGTCGCCATGAAGGACTTCTCCGTTGTCGAGCTGGCGCAAATCCGACAACGATGAGACGAGTCCATTGATGACTACATCGTCCGCTTCCGCAATAGTTATGTGCGTCTCGCTAGGGAGATGCACCTCGAGGATGCCATTGACATGTGCGTCCATGGGATGCAGCAACATTGGTCACTTGAAGTCTCTCGGCGTGAGCCTAGAACTTTTAGTGCCCTTAGCACGGCGGTAGAAGCCACGAAGCTTGAGTTTGAGAAATCACCGCAGATAATGGAGCTCTATAAGAATGCCAGCGCATTCGATCCCGCCAAGCGCTTCGCCTCAATGTCCAAACAAGTCAACAACGGTAGCACGGCGAAGGCACCAGCCGACCAAGGTCTTCTCGTCTGCACCGCAAGGCCATGTGCCCATATTGGGTGCAAGAGGCGAACAAGCCGGAGGGAGGCAACGCCCGTCGATGCAGGAGCTCCTCAAGAAGCAGTACGTCTTTCGTCGGGAGCTCATCAAGGACATGTTCGACCAGGTTATGGAGCATCAGGCCTTCAACTTACCAGAGCCTCGGAGGCCTGATCAGGTGAGGATGACAGATAATCCTTTATTTTTCCCATATCACAGGTATGTGGGACATGTCATTGAAGATTGTGTCGTGTTCAAAGAAAGGCTCCAAAGAGCCATTAATGATAGAAGGATCAACCTCGACCCAGAAGCTATCAACCCAGATCACCATGCGGTAAACATAGTGAGCATGAAGTTACCGTCTCCGCCAAGTGAAGCCATGGAGCTCGAAGAAACATGGGTGCCACTGGCCCAAGTTGAAGACCAGCTATCCAACCTCGTCCTCTCCAAGACACAGGTATCTCCCTCGGCCCCAGGTGACCCCAGCAGTTCCCGAAGAAGAGCCTTGGAGGATGGTGCGCCGAAGGCCATACGCAAGGAGGCTTCCACCCTGACATCCTCGCCCGGTTTTGCCAGAATGTGCTCCCCCAAGAATTCTAAGGCGGTTCGGTCCAAGTCAATGTCGGCCTCCGCCAAGATTTGTCCCTATGTCAGAGGGAGACGAGCCTTTTCCTCGACCGGGGCGTGTGCTACCAACCTTGGCGCAGTTCTTGCCACCCGGTTGGGGGCAGGCACCGGCAAAGGAGGTGGAGCAAGTTCAAGAAGGAACCATCTCACCCCAATCACCAAGCATAGAGAGTTTTAATGTCATCCATGACTACAGCGACACTCCTTCCGAAGACGTGTTTACTCCTGAAGAGCAGGCGGTACTCCATGGCGAAGAGTCAACAAAGGAAGTGTCGTTGGAAGAGGTGAACATGAACCTGCATGGGGGCAAGGTCCTACCTGAACCACTAAATATCAAGTCAACAAGGGTGCAGAAGCCAGCCACCCCAAAGGAGGCGGCATTGTAGGGGGAGGGATACGAACACCAAAGCCAAGAGAAGATGAAGGCATGCGACGTTGACTACAACATCATCGCCCACCTCAAGCAAATTCCAGCACTTTTGAGTGTGGATGACGCGCTCATGATGGTGCCCGACCTTCGCGAGGCCCTTATCAAGGTGCTCCAAGCCCCGAAACTCTACGAGGTGTCCATGGTGAAACATCGTCTGTGCTCTAGCCCCTTGTTCATGAACGAGATCATGTTCGATGAAGAGGACAAGCTCATAGATGATGGTGACCACAATCGGCCATTGTATGTGGAAAGTAATATTGGTGTTGCCCATCTTCGCAGGATCCTCATAGACCCAGGGTCTGCTGTAAACATTCTCCCTCTTCGGAGTTTGACGCGGGCAGGTTTTATGGTGGATGACTTGGAGGCTACTGACGTGATGATTTGCAGCTTCCACAACCAAGGGAAGCCTACGCTAGGTGCCATTACATTGAAGATCCAGATGTCAACTTTTAGCTTGAAGGTGCGGTTCTTCGTTATCGAGGCGAATACCTCCTACTCCGCCCTTCTAGGAAGACCGTGGATCCACAAGTACCGCGTCGTTCCATCCACCCTCCATCAATGCCCGAAGTTCCTCGACGCCAGCGGCACACAAAAGCGCATCATTGGCAACATATCTCCTTATACTGTGCAGGAGTCTCACCATGCATATGCAAAGTACTACTTCCCCGTTGTAGACAACGACCAACAGTTGGGGTGCACAACACCTCCGGTGGATCTCTTGACCAAACCTAGTTTTGGGCCAGTAGCTGAGATGAAGCTCCCCATGATGGCGAGCTTACCCGCCAATGCAAAGGGCTCCTCCTCTCGGAGTCACAGGAGCCAAGTCCATAGGCGATCATCTTCATCTACGCGGTACGACTATAGCCCCTCTTCCCAATTGCAGGTAGGGGGCTCTGCTTTGACATCATGTGGAACAAGATCTTCTATGCCTGGTCCAGCGATCCCATTACCGTTGAAGGCAAGGTTCCCGATGTCAACGCCAATCACGCTGAGGTCGGCTACAACAATTTCTCAAGAGGCTACCACTTCTTCATCAGCTTTGGTGCACCGAGAGCCCATTTGTTTAACACTGGGAAGCTCTGCAGGTGCCCAGGAAGGCTCCACGATGCTAACACGTAGCAATGATGCACCACCACCCATCACGCTACGGGCACGCAACCCTCAGAAGGAAGAACCTGCGCCCGCACCGATTGCTGATAGAAGAAGAATAAAAGAAGTGGAGGAAGTCGCAAGGGGAGCTCAAGGCATAGAGCCCCCGTCGCTCTATGTCTTAGTGACCTCCCCATTGGAGATTTGGGCAATCCCCTGTTTGTCCGGATCTGGAGTCCAAACCATTTTCTACAAAGTCCCGCTGGTAAAACAATGCGATTTTGTATTTGAATTTCCCCAAACTTGCAGCGACCCAGAGGAGGTACTAGCAACAATGAAGGCGGATCCCAAAATGGTTCGTTTGTTGGAAAAGGCCGGGATCACTCATGGGCAGAACAACAGGATGCCTCTGCCACCCGCCATATGCGAGGAATGGTGGAGACAAGCGGAAGACCTCATCAAACAAAAAGGCAAGGCTCAACCAAAGTTTGGGCTTGGCTACGACAACCCTGACGCCCCCGGTGATGAGGAGAAGCTAAGCTCCATGCCGGCACCACGAGAACCAGAAGATAAAAGGCGACCGATGCCAGAAGGAGACTTCTACAACCCTGGCATGCCTTTTGGGTTGAAGAATGCAGGTGCAACATACCAGCACACCATGACATGCGTCCTTGGCGATCCGATACACCATGCGATGGAATGTTGTACCTACGACGTCCCTGTCGATGAAGAGGAGGAGCTCGGTGTTGGAACACGAGTCAATTGCCACGCCATGTCCGCCTCATCAAGCGATGAGTCCGACACTTTGTCCGCCATTCCTCATCAATAACACTCTGCCAATGGTGAGCCAAGTGATGCCGAGGAACTTAGCTCCATATCAGCACCACAGGAGTTAGAAGATGGAGGGCAGCCCACCATCGATGACCTCGTCCAAGTCAACCTTGGAACAGAGGACGACCCACGCCCCACTTTTGTTAGTGCCACGCTGACCGAAGAGGAGCGAGGGGACTATCGAAACTTTTTGATGGAGTACCGAGACTGCTTCGCCTGGAGTTACAAGGAGATGCCAGGTTTGGACCCTCATGTTGCTACGCACAAGTTGGCGATTGACCCACGATTTCATCCCATCAAGTAGAAATCACGACGGTTACGTCTAGAACTTGAAGACGATGTCATCGTGGAGGTCGACAAGTTAATCGCTGCAGGTTTCATCAAGGAGACGACGTATCCACGGTGGCTCGCCAATATTGTCCTGGTGGAGAAGAAGAATGGGCAAATACGAATCTGCCAGGACTTCCGCGACCTGAATCGGGCTTGCCCAAAGGATGACTTTCCTCTACCAATACCAGAGATCATCATCGACTCCACCAAAGGACATGGCGCACTTTCCTTCATGGACGGTTCGTCAGGCTACAACCAGATCAAGATGGATCCTGATGACGCCATTGACACCACTTTTAGGACCCCGAAGGGAAATTTCTACTACACCGTCATGCCATTCGGACTGAAGAATGCTGGTGCAACTTACCAGCGTGCCATGACATGTGTTCTTGGTGATTTAATCCACCATTCGGTGGAATGCTATGTTGATGACATGGTATTCAAAACAAAGGATCGCAAGCATCATCAGGAGGATCTTCGAGTTGTCTTCGAGTGGCTACGTCAACATCAACTCAAGATGAACCCGATGAAGTGTGCCTTTGCTGTTCAGTCAGGTCTCTTCCTTGGTTTTGTTGTTCGTCACCGAGGCATAGAGATCGAGCCTAAGAAGATCAAGGCCATCCTCGACATGCCGCCGCCTCAAGATCTCAAAGAGTTGAGGTCATTGCAAGGGAAGCTTGCGTACATCAGGCGCTTCATCTCCAACCTCCCCGGACGCATCCAGCCCTTCTCGAGCCTCATGAAGAAAGGAGCTTCGTTCGTGTGGGATGAAGGATGCCAACGCGGATTCGATGAAATCAAACGGTACCTCCTTAATCCACATGTTCTGGGAGCTCCCGTAAAGGGGCGTCCACTAATCCTATACATTACAGCGCAGCCTACTTCGATAGGCGCTTTGTTCGCCCAAAACAATGACGAGGGGAAGGAGGTGGCTTGTTACTACTTAAGCCGCACCATGGTGGGGGCTGAGTGAAACTACTCTTCTATAGAGAAGTTGTGCTTGGCCCTAATCTTGGCTTTGAAGAAGCTCAGGCACTACACGTTGAAGCATGAAGTCCAGCTCGTCGCGAGGGCAGACCCCGTGAGATATGTTTTAAGTCAGCCCGTGCTCATGGGGCGACTTGGAAAATGGGCACTTACCATGATGGAGTTTGACATCACCTTTGTGCCTCAAAAAGCAATCAAGGGTCAAGCCTCGGCGGAGTTTCTCGCAGCGCACCCAATTCCAGATGACTCATCTCTTGTCACGGACCTCCCTGACGAGGAGGTTTTCAATGTTAACCTCGACACGTCGTGGGAGCTTTACTTTGATGGTGCCTCCCGCATGGACGCCAACCCCGATGGTACCCCAAGAGAAAGAGCCGATGTAGGTTTGGTGTTCAAAACGCCGCAAGGAGGGGTGATGTATCACTCATTCTCCCTCCTCAAGGAAGAATGCTCCAACAATGAAGCGGAGTATGAGGCGCTCATCTTTGGCCTCCTCTTGGCGCTCTCCATGGAGGTTCGTTCCTTGCGGGCTTATGGAGACTCTCAACTCATCATCCGTCAAGTCAACGACATCTATGAAGTTCGCAAGCCTGAACTGGTGCCGTACTATGCTGCGGCCCAAAATCTAATGGAAAAATTTCAACATGTTGAAGTGCATCATGTCTCGCGAAGTAGGAATGCACCTGCTGATGCCTTGGCGAAACTAGCAGCGACATTGGTGCTTCCAGATAATAAAACAATGCAGGTGAACATGGAAGAAAGGTGGCTACTCCCGGCTGTCTTGGAGCTCATCCCGGCTGAGTACGAAGTCAATACCGTCGTGACGAATGCCGTAGAGGAGGGTGAGTGGGTGCAACCCTTCCTCGACTACTTCAAGCATGGGAGCCTCCCCGATGACCTCGTCTCGAGGCGCCAACTACAACGATGACTCCCTTTCTATCTTTCTGAAGCAGGTGTCCTATACAGGCGTTCACATGGACAGGAGGTCTTACTTCGATGCGTAAATCAAAGTGAAGCCGACAAGATCTTGCAGGAGATGCATCATGGAGTCTGTGGCGGGCACCAAGGAGGGGCCAAGATGTATCATAGTATACGTCTAGTAGGATACTACTGGCCCGGCATTATGTGATGCCTTCGGGTGGCTAGATTGTGCCACAATTGTCAAGTCCATGGTGATTTCAAGCACAGGCTGCCGGTCCCTCTTCACCCTACCATTCCCTCTTGGCCATTCGATGCCTGGGGAATCGACATCATCGGCCCTATCGACCCTCCATCTTCCAGGGGGCATCGCTTCATCCTCGCCATGACGGACTTCTTCTCGAAGTGGGCGGAAGCTGTCCCGTTACGGGAGGTGAAGAGTGACAATGTCATCAACTTCCTAGAGCGAAACATCATATATCGCTTTGGGATACCTCATCGGATCACCTCCGACAATGGCAAGGCCTTCAAGTCAAACAAGATTTATAGGTTCACGGAGAAGTACAAGATCAAGTGGAACTACTCCACCGGCTACTACCCTCAAGCTAACGGTACGATCGAGGCTTTCAACAAGACGCTCGGCAAGATACTCAAGAAGACGGTGACAAGGAATCGGAGAGACTGACATGATCGTCTCTTCGAGTCCTTATGGGCGTACCGTGTCACAGTCCGTACCCCAACACAAGCGACTCCGTTTTCTCTCGTTTATGGGAGTGAGGCGGTCCTACCACTGGAGGTCCAGCTACCCTCTTTGAGGGTGGCTATCCAAGATGAATTCACCCACGATGAACAGGTACAACTGCGGTTTCAGGAGCTCGACGCCCTTGAAGAGGGGCGACTTAATGCCCTATAGAACCTGGAGCTTTACCGCCAGAATATGGTGAGAGCTTACGACAAGCTCGTCAAGCAACGCGTCTTTTGAAAACGTGAGTTGGTTCTCGTGCTCAGGCGACCCATCGTCGTGACGCACAAGACGAAGGGCAAGTTCGAGCCAAAGTGAGAAGGGCCATACGTCATCGAGCAAGTCTATGACGGGGGAGCATACCAACTCGTCGATTCCCAGGGAGTCCGACCAATGCCCCCAATCAACGGAAGGTTCCTCAAAAAATATTTTTCTTAAAATTTTGCCTCTTTTGTTGCCTTTCGGATTTTCATTGGGGAAACTTTTTCTGTGGGCTTTCGGATCCATGATGCATTCTCCTTAGCATTTCGTGGATATACCTAGTTTTCCCCAATTTTTACGGACTAAGTCCAACCAAAAAATGGCTTTCCCCTATCGCACTACGTTGTTGATTGAAGTTTTTGCTACCCTAGGACTTGTTGGAGGGCGGCACATTGTGTCGATTTGCAGGTGGAGCGGCTCCTACACCCACAATGCACGACACGTATCAGGTGTATGCTTCCGGAGGCAGTGGAGATGATTACTTGGGCACTTCTGAGTATTGAGACCCCGCGCTCTTCATGTTTCCCGGTATGCCTCGTGTTCACAGAGGCTCGCACTCCAGGGAAGACTATAGGAAAAGATCATGGAGGGCTGCCTGACCCAACACAAGTTGTTTCGGTGCGTAGTCACATGGCAACCCTGGGGTGCGCTACTAGAAGCCCCAGATAAAGTGCTAGAGGGTTATTCATAGTCCACAGATGTGAACAGTTCCCTTCCAAGTTCCCAAGGTGGGTCCCGAAGAATCCTGGAAGAAGAGTCCCCGTGAAGTTTGAGCCGAATGTCAAAAAAAAGTCCATGAAGTTCGCGGCCAATCAATCATCTATGTGAGCAATCAAGATGAAATTCCGAAAGTAAAAGAATCAAATTCAAGAAAGAAAATCCCAACAGTCCAAGAAGCAATCAAGCGGTCCCAAGCAGTAAGGAACCCACTGGAAGGAAGGCGGGAGGTAGCTGTTCACCACCCCTCAATATGCATGAAGAAAAATCGCCAAGCCGTTGTCCCAAAACCATTTACCCTGAACTTATCACACCCAAGTCTCTGGGTTCATGGGGCGTGTGCAGGGGGCATGTTGAGCTGTGGGGTTCCTCAGTATGATGATGGGCTAGAGTATGAATTTCCGTTGCCTCTCGGAAGCACCCCGAAACACGGCATCTTCATACACGTACACCGAAGCTTATTTAAGTTGTTGAGTTAAAATCGTCAAGGTCTTTCGACGGTTTCCAATGACAAGTCCTTAGGTGGCCTTCTCGGATATCACGCCTATAGCTGGTTTATAACGGGAAAGCCAATGTTTTCAAACCCACAAACTTTTTTCCCTCTCTTTGTCGCCTGTTTTCGTTTGGTGTTCCTAGTTGTGCTCCTCCAACATCTTTTGCAGCCATGGAGAGACACTCCCTTTCATCGTCGACGACATTCAGACAACAACCACTACATCGAACTACGTCTTGGGTGTTTGGGTGCATCAATACCAATGCGTCCCTGACAACACAGACGACAGCCCGGCAACCAATGGTCTACACCGACACGCACGATGGGCGCCAGAAGGCAACACCTGCGCTCACGAAGGTGGAGCCGATTCGTCTACGCAACCCCGTCTCCAACAACAATGAAGCATGGGGGCAATGTCAACCCCTCAATTATTCGTAAGGCCGATGGCGTCCCGGCGCACAACCAGAATTGTCACGCCATGGATGGTGTGACAGTTCGCTCAACGAAGGGGAGATATTGACGGTCTACCGATGCCTCGCCTACATCAACACAACGAGATCACGGGAGCAGTGCAACGCGCCAGTTCGGCCAGCGTGAATCTGTGAAACCCTCCAATCAAGTCGGCTGGCACCGTAGCAGCTAGACGGTCGTGACGAGATTGGTAAAAAAAATTCTTTTTGTTTTCAAGATAAGGCGTGATGTTTCACCATGGAACGAAGACGAGATAGGGTTAACTCGTTGACCGGCATCGTGCCTATCATACGATCCAACGAGCTCCCTAGAGAACGCAAGTGTGGATGGACATGCCTATACTAATTTACATTGTTACTCCTCAATCATCTTTGGAATGGCGCGCATGTCGTCACGGAGATGTCAACTCTGATACGGTTCTTCAGGCTGCATATCAATCATGCGCCAAGAAAAGAGACAGATATATTCGTCGAGTCAAGCTCGATTTGCTTCGCACTCAAGCTCAACTCGACGAGGGGGCATTTGTTCGAGGGGTTTTTGTGCATTATTGCATAAAATAACAATTTATTTTCTTTTTTTGATGAATTTTCATGCAGGTTATACATACAAAGAGAAGTTTTGATGCAAAGGCAAAATACCATTGCATGGCACATGCGCGCACGTACTTGCATATGCACATGCATGCATGAAATCATCATGCAGGCTACACAGACAAGTTTGATAATGTAGCACGCACACAAATGTGCCCGGCTGCCTACGCACGTACATGCATGCATAAAGGTGGCAATATGTACAACGGAGATATATACCTCGGTTATACAGGGCGGCCGCGACGACAGACCCGGCGAGTAAAAGTGAAAAGAAAGAATATATCACAAAAGCCATCATTTTATTGATCGATGTTACAAAAATTTTACTGGGACTAATCAAACTCTGTTCGGACACGGTAGAACGAAAAAAGGGATTTGGATTTGACAAGACGCTTGCCTTGCATAGAGCGTTGGAGCACGTTAGAAAGCTTGATGCATGTACAATACATATATGTATTCGGGTACTAGGCCGGCCGGCAAGCTCGCGCGTATATATATCTGAATATATGTAAGAAAAAGAAAAGGAGGCAAAGGGAGAGTCATGCACGTGATGTACGTGAGATTCATGGCCTTGCTATTTGCATGTACATGCATGAAAAGGCAAGAGTACGCTGGTGTGTACGTATTTGTAATCATATACCGGCCGGCAAACATATGCGTACATGAAATATAAGGAAACCAAAGGGTCATCACATGGATACGTGTATGAGCTAGAAGGAATTAAAGCACCACGTTTGGAAAGGAACTGGTGCAGCGTCTAGGTACGTAGATTTTGTTTCCTTTTCTTGTGCAGGCGTGCACGGCAAGAAGCCAGCGCAATGGAAAGCAGAATTTAAAATGGAAAGACGAACGTAAAATGGAAAGTATTGGTCTTACCAATCAAGCAAGCCGTGGGTGCGGCGCCCAGCTTGTACGAAAGCGGCTGCCTATATATATAGAGAACCCACGCACGGGAGGGGAGCCAACACACCAGTCACGCAACACAACACCCGAACACATCCAGCCACCACATCGCCGCCATCACGCGCACATCAAACCCACGCAGCAAACTCAGACCAGCACCTCATCCCGCCATCCGGCATCGTCGCGAAGAGCAAGGAGGAAGGAGAAAACACAGTCCAGGAGGCGCCATGATGAAGCACACGTTCTCCGATGGTGAGACTTTGAACTAATGCATCTATTTTCTTGTTTCTCCTTGGCATACAATATTCATGCACACGAGCAAGTCATCACACAATCGGCGCCAAAGACAATATTGGTGGACCATGCAACCTCACAGCCCGCCGACACCTTCTGCAAGGATGCCGTTGAAGACGATGGCAATACCAATGGGGCTGCCGGCGTGCAGCCCGTTGGACTCCTTGGTTGGTGGCCGCCCTTGGTGATGAGGCCGACGACGTCTACTTTGTCAAGCTGGAGCCCCGAAGGCGCGAGGTTCTCGAGGATGCCGCCGTGAATGGCGACATGGAGCCTGCTAGGACGATGCCCTCGTTTTCTTCATCAAGCTAGCGCAATGGAGGGCGAAGGTGGGGAGGCTCGCGGAGGATGCCGCCGCCGTGCCGCAGCGGATCGCGGCGCAGATTATGCCAAGATGACGCCAGTGTCAACTTCATCAAGCCGGCGCTATGGAGGACGAAGGCGTGGAGGCTCGGGACGATGACGCCACGGAGTTCGCCAAGACGACGCCAATGTCAACAACATCAACCTGCTGCCACAAGGATCGTGACGGGGAGCTCACAAGAAGGACGCCCGCCATCCACTTCGTCATGGTGGAGCTAGAGGACGGAGGCGTGGCGCCCATTGAGAATGCCTCCGACATCTACTTCGTCAAGCTAGAGCCCGAAGGTGCGGAGCACGTAGGGATGGTGCCGCATGCCGCGGAGGATGGCGAGACGGAGCTCGCTAGGACGACGCCCATCATCTTCTTCATCAATTCGGTGCCATGGAGAACAAAGGTGTGGAGGCTCGCAACGATACCACCACCGTGCCGCCTTGGATGGCGACGCGGAGTTCGCCAAGACGACACCCAGCGCCAACACCCGGTACCGCGGAGAATCGTGGCGTGGAGCTCGCAAGGAGGACACCACCAACATCAACATCATCAAGCTGGACCAGAGGCATGCAGCTCGCGAGGATGCCGCCTTGTGCCGGGAAGGACGACGGAGGCATGGAGCTCGCGGGACATCACCACCAAGTCTACCTTGTCAAGATGGAGCACACGACACGGAGCCAAGAAGATAACACACATCCTTGGTGCCGTCCGTGACCTGGAGGAGAAGATGGTGCCACATGACGGTCTCCACGATCCGGAGCCCATGAAGATGAGGCGTGATGGCGAAGAGGCGACATCGCTTTGCCAACACTAACTTCCGATGGCCCCGTGAGGCGGCGCCCTTGTCTTGGAGGACCGCCGTAAACACGGCGTCCAGCCGAGACGAGGTGCCAACCACACCGGCCCTGTCGATACGAGCGAGCGTTGGTTTTACACCGACGCCGGTCTCCATAAAAATACTCCCGCAAGGCGAACCCCTTGCATACCCGATGAAGCCGTTACATCGTAAAGAAGTCCGAGCTGAGCAGGACCCATGCAACTTCAACACCTACATCAACGTTGTCAAGACCGACGAGGCGCGACGGCACGGGCGAACGTGGCCAACACAAAACCATGTTTTGAGCAGCACGTGTACCGATGAGGACACGGGCTTTGCCGCCGCCCACACCATACACACACACCATCATCATCATGCATGGAGAATGCAAAGCGAGGACGACGAAGACGACCACATGGCTTAATCGGAGGTATCTCACGGAGCAACCCGCGGGAGTAATTAACCGGGAGCTTTTCGAGGCCCCGGGAACCAGGAGACCGCACGTCGCCATAGTCAGACAGGCCGCGCTAGTAGGCCATGGAGCGCATATCATGAATTGTATTTGTCATCCTTGAGATTAATAAAATACTGTTCTCATCTCTTTGTTTTCTTTGTGTACTACGGTACACTGGCACGCCCACATTTTCTTTTCCCCGACACATGAGAGAAATCCACACTCCTTCTCTTCCCTTCTACTGGAGTGCACATTAAGATTTTTCTCGTGTCAAACACACACACACACACACACACACACACACACACACACATACACACACACTCGCTAGTTTGCCTCTATGCCTACCGCGCACACTCTCGATACGTCTTTCTCTCCCTCCCCCCCCCAACAATGACAGCAGAAGGGTGAGAACTCGATCTGATAATAATCTGTCAATTGGTATGTCTCTGAAACATTGTGTCTCGGTGCCTCGCTCGGTAGCCCCCTCGATATGTAGACTTCTCGCGTGCGCACATTTGTAGTGACGATGACGCTGAACCCAGTGTGCCTTGTTTTTACCGGCCTCATGTGATAGTTTTCACCCTGTTTTCTGTTAATTAACAAGGCAACCTTTTCTTTGTTACTACTAGTGAATCTGAAATCATTCGGGGCAGACATAAAATATATCACTTCAACCCAATTATCACAGCAACTATTTTAAAAGAAATTAGCTAGTTGCCCGTGCGTTGCACGGAACATCAAGATGCATTTGTATGAGTAGTTTATCTTGTGAGAGAAAATGATGAATGAGGGAAGGCCTTATTTGCGAACGTGGAGAGACGTGTGGGTATATTTTTGCAAAATTGCCACAGTTTCTTTCCTATCCGTTAGATATAAATCCGACGGCCTATATTGCAGGATGGCACGCACACCATCATCACCAACTCTGTTTTCTACTCCCTCCGTCTGAAAATACTTGTCATCAAAATGGATAAAAATAGATGTATCTAAAACTAAAATACGTCTAGATACATTTCCTTTTATCCATTTTGATGACAAGTTTTTCCGGATGGAGGGAGTATTTGTCTTTTTAGAGATTTCAACAAGTGACTATGACCGGACCTTACCAACATACTCAAAAAAGTAGTCGATAATTTTGATGTTACCCTCTTTTCTTGGGGGTGTAGTGCCATCTGGATACCTCATGAATATATCAAGGACAAATCTGACCCCTTCCTAAAAAGACATACGTAGCAAAATGAGTGAATCTACACTCTAAAATATGTCTACATACACATCCATATGTGGTAGTCCATTTGAAATCTGAAAAAGACAAATATTTAGGAATGAATGGAGTATATATAAGAGTAGACATGGAGATATATCTCCAGCATGGTCTAGAACAAAAATGTGCTGGGCTGGTTAGCGCCGGATGCTCGCAACGCGATGACATGAGTTCGAATTCTGTCTTTTAACTTTAGATTTTTATATTATATATTACTCTATTTATTTAATATATACTTCTTTCGCTACTGTACTCACAGCGGAACCCACAGAGTACTTAGAATATTAAGGATGGACTTGTTTCTTTTTAACTTTCTGTACAAAGCTGTAGCCACCCTGCAAGTCACGTGTACACTGTACATGCAATTAACTTTTTATAGAGGGACAATCATACAGGCAATTAAATCAAATGGATTGGATGTCACTCTATTATTTCCAGCATAAAGAGCATCTCCAACAGCAACCGGCAAGTTTCGTCCCGCTTCCATCCGCGGAGGACGACATCAAACACCAGCGGCATACATTTTTACAACTCTAACCAACCAGATGAAATTCGTGCAAACACGGACTGATTTCATATAAGCATGAAGGATTTCATATAAAAAAGCCGGATCTTCATATAAACATGATGGATTTCATTACATTTACATGAGCTAAGAGGTGCCAATCCCGATCTCTTGTATAATTAATACTCCCTCCGTCCGGAAATACTTGTCCTAGAAATGGATATATCTAGACTTATTTTAGTTCTAAATGGCCGCCTGCGGATCCCTTTTTCTTCCTCATGTCCGTCAGACACTTGTGGGGTCGACGAAGGTCCTCGGAAGAGACGAAGCAGCAAAGAAACCACCTGAATCCGCGGTCGTCGCCTCGGCGGTGGCCTTCATGGGTCCCAAGTGGCGGCGGCCACCCATGTTCTACATCTCCTCGATGATGGCGGCGGACACGGAGAAGCTGTCCACCGACGCGTCGCTCTCCATGCCCCCGTCTTCTGTCTCTGCCTGCATGGCGCTGCCACAGGCACGGGAGGCGCGCCCACAGACACGGGAGGCGCAGCCACCGCAGACACTGGTGGCGCGGTACGACGCGGCAGTGACGTCGCCTGTACCGGCGTGCTCGCCGCCGTGCCGGCGTGGAGAAACTCGCCACTCCTCATCGAGCTGAACTGGAGCGGCGAGTTGCTGAACCACGCGCCTGCTTGGGGAGGCAACTGGCTCCGTCGGGCCAAGCGAGGTTGGTGAAGCACCGAGCGGTCTCGCCCGTTCTGGAGGGCTCGGCGGGCCACCTAGCCGGGTAATATGCCGGAGAACGGCTCATCAGAAGCCATCAGAAGGGTGGAGAAAATGGTGGAGGAGATGGGGGAGCGGCGGAGGGGTGCGATTCTTGCCCGCCGTCTGCCTGGCCTCGTGTAAATAGAGGGCGGACGGTAGGAGCTTGGCCAGCGTCCGACCTCGTTTAAACTGAGGGCGGACGGGAGGAGCTCGGACGGTGTTGTGTTTAATTCCGGCCCGCTCATGAACGGACGTGTGGCCGGAGTAGGATTCTCAGTTTGCATGCGGGTTTAACAGAGGGATTTAATGGAGGCGCCGGGCGTGCAGCGGGCGGCGCAGTACTATTCGATTTGACAGCATTAATGAGCCGTCAAATCACAAAGGCCCTCGCCTCTCGTGAAACCGACCGAGCTAGACTGCCCCACCCTCTAGCCTTTTAAAAAATGTATATACTTGACTTTTGTACAGTAGTAGTATCGATGGATTGCTCCATGGAGCAAAACTTGAAATTAAAAAAAAAGTGGTACATATAGAGAGCGCTCGTGAACTATGTGTCATGTACATGGCAATAAATAAAGTACTACATGATACTAAGAGCATCTCCAATAGCATTTGTATATTTGGATGACTATATATTCATATAGACAATGGTCTAAAAAGATTCCCTCATATACACATCCAGTTTTGCATCAGAATGTCTATATACAGGGACCATGACATGTGGGCCATTGCTAGGGGAGGAAGAAATCATGACTACAGCTGAGTTTAGACCACGCCTTCACATTGTCCAGGCATGGACATTGTCGAAGTCGATTTGGAGGATGTGTATATTTGGACGACCATATAGACAAGCTGTTAGACGCCTGTTTTGGGCTCACGTCGTGGAAAATGAGTATAGACATCCATATAGACAAGCTATTGGAGATGCTCTAAGGCTGGTCGTAATGGGAGTATCATAGGTAGTATCATGCATGCCAACTAAGCAATTTTGATGAGGTGTCATTGAGTTAAATGAGGAAAGAGGAGCTTGAGTATCATATACTACTTTGTTTCATGCATGGCAATAAGTGTAGTCCTATATGATACCAACATATGATACCATGCATTATGGATGTAGTCTCATACACTAGTATCATATGCATGATACTAGTATATGATACTCCCCATTACAACCAGCCTAATATATGATACATGGCGTAGGAGTACTAAGTATTATTAATACAGTTTTGCTCGAACTCATCTAGATGCGATATAATTTTGTCTCATTCATCTTTTATAGCCATTGGATGTGATGCTATAAGATGCGTGTGTGCTGACGTGGGTTGTATTTGTTCTTGTGTAATGAACTGACCACTACATGTCATGTTTGATAGTCTCAAGTCATTAAAAGCATACAAGCCCCACATCTCTTCTTGGTTGATTCCTCTATTTATGTCAAAAAATAAGAAACAACGTGAGAGTTAATGCACCACGCCTATGTGTTTACTAGTATTTGGTTTTTGTAAGATGACTTAATACTCACCTACTACCTCCGTCCTAGTTTATTGGTCCTCATTGTAATCTGTGCCAAATTTTGAACATAAATTTAACTAACAAAATGCTCATGCATGTCACAAAAAATTATATATTTGAAAACTATGTTCGAATATGAACCCAGCGTTATAATTTTTGTTAACATGCACTAACATTTTGTCAGTTAAATCTTTGGTCAAAATTTAGCACAAACTACATAGGGGACTAATAAACCAGGATGGAGGTAGTACACGGAGGGAGTATTTGATTTGACAGCGGGCAGCGCAGTTCCTGATACGGCTTTAATGCAGACGAGGGAGGGAGTAGCGGTTCCCGATATGTTGAACGGCCAATGCATCCTCCTTCAATTAATGCATGAGGGAAGTAATGGGAGGAGGTCCTAGAAAAGAGGCTGCACGATGTGAATGCAACGCAGGTTGCCCTCATTGCCCTCATATAAAGGCGCCCCTCCATTCCAATGCATCTACCACATCGTACACACCTAAGCATTTGCCTAAGCACCTACACTAAGCGCAAAGGAGCTCGCTCCAGACCCATGGCGGGATGCACGTGAGCGGCCAGCGGCTGCGCTAGATGGTCCACGACGACGGCCTGCGGCATGGCGCCGAGGATCGTCTCCAGATGGTGTTGGAGACCGGCTGGTGGATGGCCGCCGTCAACGCCAACTACGACTCTCAGTTGGACTAGATGATCATTGCCACCAGCAACAAGTTCACCGTCCTCAAGAAGGTCGCGGATGACATCGCCGTACTCCTCCAGCCCGCGCGCCCGGGCTCCTCATTGCCTGCCACCCTAATTGGCCTCCATGGCCAGAACCTCTTTCAAGCACTGGTGGCCCTGCGACAGCCCACCGACGCCACGAAGAATGTCCACCTGGAGGTCGCGCTCGCGGCGAGGCGCCTCGCCTTGCAAGAATTCGTTGACCTACACATCCACGCGTACGAGCAAATCGTGTACATAGGTATCTACAAGGCCAGTGAGGACGCTACGACGTTGGCCTTCCTCAACTGGCTGGAAGCCTTGGATGCCTTTGTTGAGAAGCACCTCGACCTCGCCACAAAAGCCGCCGCTCCTTAGCCGCCGGTCGGTGGCCCGACGCACTAAGTTGAGGAGGAGGAGGTCGTACATTCGTGGATCCATCTTTCTTCGTGCCTTTTGTAACCACCACTGTGATTGCATCATCGTGGCCTTAATTCTTATTGTGCTGTTGCATTCTTGTTCCAGTCAATACCGACATGTGCGATCCCTTTGCTTAATTATATGCATCACTGTAACTAGTACTCCATCCGTCAATTTATAAGTTATGCTTACCTTTTCCATCAACTTCGTGCAACGCGCGGGCATCTTGCTAGAAACACTACAATATGTCTATATAATCCGTATGTGACAGTCCATTTGGAATCTCAAAAAAGACAAATATTTAGGTACGGAGGGAGTAATATATTAGGAGTATATCAAAACAATAGTGACTTCTTCCAAGTTTGTGAACAAATACTACTATTCTACTACTTTGGATCCGCCGCAACCACGGGCACATTACTAGTAAAAGGAAAAGGCCTCCCGCGTTCGCGTTGCACCCCCACACGCCTAGGAATCGGGAATACAACACGGCCCGTCCGGCACGACACATAGCTTAGGGAAGGCATGTTGCCTGCCTAGCATTTTCACTTTCATGTGGGACCGCCGTTGAGCAAACCGACACCCCGCCCGCCGCCGGGTTGGAAAATAGAAACAAGGTGAAGATCTAGCTGTAGCACAGAAGCCAAGAAATTTTGTGTCAGACGGGGCTCGCTGATAGAGTAGGAGCATTCCGTACTAGTACTACTCCTACTAGTACTACCAAGTTTGTACTCCTAATACTATATTACTAGTACTACCACTATACAACTACTAGTAGATACGTGCACGACACAACATCGTAGGAACAAAAAATGGGAAGATCTTGTTTTGGGTGATTTATCTTTTTTCAATCAACGTAGTATGAATAATATGATGTGGGGGTCACCCATGAAGCTTATGTGGCTCGGTTGCATGGCTACGGAAGGTTAGAGAAAAATAAATAGATAATGTGTTTAGAGTGCACTCCACTAAATAGATATACTTTGAATCCATTGCAACAGACCGGCACATCTATATCTATACTCCCTATATAGTGTGTGAAAAACTTTGAAAGTTGGTCGTTGGATGAAACCAATCCGACGGTACAAAGATGGCAAATCCGAGCACTACTGGCCGTTGGATATCATCCACCATATTCTGCCACATGTATAATCTAGAAGACTCCATGGTTGAACTTAATTCATGACTAACTTTGCCACAACTAAGCTTAGGCAAAGTTATTAGTTCTTCAAAATGAGAGCCACAAGTTGGCAAGCCTAAGGGAATCTTGCCACATTTTTTGTGTGTATGTCATGTGGGGCCTTAGTGTGGCTTGCCTAAGGTGTGTCTTGAACAAAACACTCACCTAAGTTAATCAAACTTGCCTAACCTTACATTCCACCAGATTTTGCCACATGTTAGAATCCAGAAAACTCCACATGTAGAAGCATAATGCACAAACCACCAGAATCTCATGTGTGCAATGCACGTGTACCTTACTAGTACTAATTGGTAGTAGTAAGAAACAAATTCCAGTTTTGGCACGAGCTCGTACCGCGGGAGCACCACAAGGCCTGCCGCAGGAGTTACATTTCCCTCTCGGGGCCCATGGGACCAAACTTCGGTGGCTTAGTGCCCGACCTATGGGTCAATGACATGCGGATCTTAAATGCGGCTGACTCACATGTCATTCTCATGGTGGTGGCGTGGTTCGCGACTCACTCGTTCGAGATGAACCGGCCGGAGTACGGATGAAAATGTGTCACAGCCGCTGGATGAAAATTCGATGGTGCGGGAGTACGGATCGGAGCACAGCAGCGGAGCAGGCAAACCGCGTCCAATCGGGTGTGTCTGTGGTAGAAAGTTGATGGTCACCGCAGTTCAGCTGGCCCGCATGTCATGCACACAAAGGCAGAGGAGCGGTGGGGCCGAGAGGGATGAGGGGCACAAACAATCCTACCATTCTGTCACTGACATGTGGGACCCATAAGCGTGGGTCCCACTTGTCAGCGAAGGAAAGGCAGGGCAAGGCAGTGCTAGCCATGTCAGAGGATCCATGTCCATGTCGGGGGACGTCGTGCCGTGGGTTGTAGCGGCCTCGTGGGAATCGCGTGTGGGTGTGGCAGTGGTAGAAACAAGAAACGTGATGGTCGCCGTGGTTCAACTTCCATGGACAAGCTGTCGTGTCTGCTGACACATGTATATCAAAACTAGAGTGTTTATATTTCAAGCACGCGAACAAGTATTATTCTACTAGTTTGGATCCATTGCAACGCACGGGCCATCACATTGGTAGTAGTAGTGTCCATCTCTATCTCTAGAGGCCTTCCCTCGTCCATCCTTTTCTCTCACAAGATAAACTACTCATAGAAATGCATCTTGATGTTCCATGGAACGCACGAGGATGTTTCCTTGGGGGTCTCTCCAGCGCGGCGTGGCCGTAGTTGCAAGTTGACGCCCCTTGAGATGCCGACGTTGAGGGGCACTCGAATTTCCTCCGATGAGCAGGTAAGATGAGTTTGATCACGTAGTAAATGCATTCTAAAGACTACTTCCGTGTCCATTTCCTAATTCTCCTCCTGCCCACTGTTTCACAGGCTAGGCTCGGTGCGAGTGGAGATTGGCTTGCATATGTACGGTAGGGTACCAACATCAATTTGCACAACATTTACAACGGTGACACCGTTCCCGTAGAACCTTTGTCCAACATTGGGATCAGCCATGCAACGGGCCAGCACATGAATTGGTACGACGGAACCACGGTGAGATTGAATAAAAGATAGCATGAACCTTGCACATGGCGGTCAAAGGCGGACCATGCTGTCTACGGCCGATTTGTTGTCGTACGAGTAGGAAGACGCTGTGCTCCTTTCTAAGCGCATCTTCACGGTGACAAACTAGGGGACTTATTTTGTATGGGACACATCCTATGATATACTCCCTCTCTCCTAGTTTATTTGTTTTGAATCTTTTTGTTTTTTAAGTTTCAAATTCAAATTTAGAGCTCGCCATCACATGTTGAGATTACAGTGTCCATTAAATCGTTGCGTGCATGTATAGTAAAGAAACAAATCTCGAGTTTGGCACGAGTTCGTGCTGCGGGAGCACCACAAGCTCTGGCGCAGGAGTTACATTTCCCTCTCAGGGCCGTCGGGACTGAGCTTCAGCGCCTTACTACACCTACCTTTGAGTCAATAACATGTGGACCCAATAGGTGACGGTCCACATGTAATGCTCCCGAAGGCAGAGGGGCAGTGGGTCCAAGAGGGGTGAGCCGCAGGTCGGGGGACGTGTGGTTTCATGGGTTCGAGCGGCGTCGCGGGAATCGCGGGTGGCTGTGGTAGAAACTTGATGCTCGCCGCATTTTAGGTGGCCCACATGTCATGCACACAAAGGTAGAGGGGCGGTGTGGCCGAGAGGGGTGAGGCGCACGTCGGGGGGCATGGTGCCGTGGGTTGGAGAGGTGTCGTGGGAATCACGAGATGAAATGTGATGGTCGCTGTAGTTGAACTTCCATGGACAAGCTGTCATGTCTACGGACACATGCACTGCATACCGATCACTGGAAGGAGTAGAAGAGAAAGCTATATATGCGGATAATAGTTCCTTATAGTCAAGCGGAACCATGCTACTACTCTGTTCCAAAGACATGCACACAATCGAAATAGTCCATCTATATCAATATACACCGAGAGGGAATAATTTTTTACAAGAGAGGAAATAGTTCATCCATCCATAATGCCCTCCTGCTGGTGCAGCATTTTCTTCTTCTTCATCATCATCATCTTCTTCTTCTTCTTCTTCTTCTTCTTCTTCTTCTTCTTCTTCTTCTTCTTCTTCTTCTTCTTCTTCTTCTTCTTCTTGTTCTCATTCTCTGTGGGAGACGGCTTCGCAACAAGCTCTTTGGACCTTGCAGCTATCTCGAAACTTACACGGGCATCGAGGGCAGCATATTTTATCCGCTCGTACGTCAAGGGAAAATTCTCCCATCCAGACGACCTTAATGCCACCGTCTCGTCACCCTTCTGAAGATTTGTACCGAGCACAAAATTTGCTACGTCGAATAGGGATTGTGTCTGTTTAGCACAATCTTCTACGGGAATTTTGATTCTGGTTAGTAGGTCAGCGATGCTTTTCAAATCAAGGTTGTATGGCTCCAGCTTCTGTTTGTCCCCTTTGATGGCTACCCCACAAAAGTATACGTCCTCCTGAGACAAGAAATCATGAAGCTCACTTGGTATGGAGGGCGAGTGTATGATGTGGTACACCAAAACATCATCTTCGAGGCATAGCTGAAGGACGGCGGTGCACCGGATCTTCCCAGGGGCACGCTGTCAGGACCCCGACTCAATGCCACATCGATCTAGCATGTAACACCTCATATCACTTTGCGGCCTCACGCACGGTATTCCCACGGGTGTCGCCTTACCTTTACCCGGGACCGTTTGCGCCTTTTGGCACACGTATATGACAGTGTCGCTAGCATCTATATGATAAGGAGCCCGGGCTGACATGGCTAGTCGTAAACCCAAAGTGGCACAAACTTACAGGGACAGGCATCCATGACCCAGCATCGAACGTGTCGGTCATCAGCGAGTGAATCCAGGCTGTAGCACTGGGCTAGCAGGACTCCGGTGAACCGGGCTGTAGCGGGCTAACAGGACTCCGGTATTCACCGCGTGACATTTCCCCGAAGGGACAGACACAGGAACGAAGGACACATGCCGGCCAGCCTAAGTGTTCCAGAGCAGTAGCAAGCTACCATGGCTCGGTGGAAACACTAGGAGACATTTCCCGGTAAGAGAGGCTACTAAAGATAAACAACTAGATAGTCAGATCCCACACATACCAAGCATTTCAATAACATACACACAATATGCTCGATATGTCCAATACAACATGGCATCACAAAATGACTCTACGACTCAGTAGTTTTTATTCAAAAGGCTCCGAGGAGCGAGATATTACAATAATGGGTCTCATGACCCAACACTCAGAGCATACAAGTCAAAGCACAAGCGGAAGCTATCATGTCTGAGTACAGACATCTATAAATGAAAAAGGCTAAGAAGCCTGACTATCTACCAGATCCTGCCGAGGGCACAAGATCGTAGCTGAGGTAACAAGCTAAACGTCGAAGTCCACGTGGAACTACTAGTGAGACTGAAGTCTCTCTGCAAAAACATAAAATAGGCAAACGTGAGTACAAATGTACCCAGCAAGACTTACATCAGATCTATCTACATATGCATCATTATCAACAAGGGGGTGGTGGAGTTTAACTGCAGCAAGCCAGCTTTGACTCGGTGGCTAACCTGAACTACGACTGCAAGTAACTCTGTTGAGGTGGCGCACACGAGTCCACATATTCACCATATCAATACACCACTATGGATCCGCTCCTGTCTCCCTACGAGAACGCCATCCATAGCACTCACGCTTATCTTGCGTATTTTAGAGTATCCACTTTCACTTGTCTATGAACTGTACAAGGGGTCCAAGTTTCCATATCCGAGGAATCCGGCTATTCGAATAGATAATGATAACCCTGCAGGGGTGTACTTCTTCACACACGCATTCACCACTTATCGCCCTGTACACGTCATGTACCTCGGCAACCTTCAAGCGGAAGCCGGGCGAGGGAGTCGGCCACGACCTGACTAACCGAACAAGTCTCTAGTCCAGGTTTATCGCCTATTCGGGTTCCATCCGCAAGGAGATCCGGCCGGGGTGTCGCTCACGGCCCCAAACGATGTGAGCAGGGTTCCCAAGCCCACCATCCGGGTGCCACTTGGTACACCGTGCCACTGTGCCTAGTCTGTCCCAAGCCCACCTGTACCGGGTGCCACTTGGTAGACTACTAACACTACCTACAAACACCAGAAACTAGTTGCAACTCCTGGACAGAGATCATGTTGATTAATAAGTCGAGAGGGGTCGAGTTACCGGAACCCAATGTGTGGTAGTAACTGGTCATGGATCACAAACACAGAACTCAGTTCCTGAGGACGGCTGCAATGAGACAACCCACCATGTACTCCTACATGGCCTCTCACTGCTACCTTTACCAAATCGTGTTCACACACTTAGTTCACCCATAGTAGGACATGTTCACACGCCTCTGATTCATCCCCGATGAATCAGAAATGACTCAACTCTAAGCAGTAGCAGGCATGACAACCAAGCATGAATGAGTAGGCACATCAGGGCTCAAACAACTCCTACTCATACTAGTGGGTTTCATCTATTTACTGTGGCCATGACAGGTCATGCAGAGGATAAAGGGGTTCAGCTACCGCAGCAAGTAACAGTTGAATCGTTGTTGTCCTAATGCAGTAATAGAGAGCAGGAGCGAGAGAGTAGGATTGTATCGGAATGAACAAGGGGGTTTTGCTTGCCTGGCACTTTTGAAGATAACATTGAGTCTTCATCAGTGTCAACGATCACATCGCCGGTACAGCGTCTACCGAGGGGGAGCAACACCGGCAAACAGAAGGAAACACAATCAATGCAATGCACAATATGATGCATGCTATGACATGGCAACATGCTGGTGTTTTGAGCTAATGCATCTAGCAACAAGTTAAATGGAGTTGGTTTGAATACAAGATTCAAATTCAAACTCCATATGTGATTATTTAAATGCCATTCACTTCATTTGTCCTAAACAGTAGTGATTAGTTGTTCTAACATGCATGAAAATGGTACAGATGGATTCCTTGAATTTTTCTGATAATTTTTCATATATAAATTATTTAATTTGGAGTTACGGTTGAATTTCTATGATTTATTGAAGTTTTAGCTATTTTCTGGAATTTCCTGATTATTTTTAAATCCAGAAAATACTTATTGCGTCAGCATTGTGTCACTATGACGTCAGCAGGTCAACAGACGCTGCTGGTGGTCAAACCTGACCAGTGGGGCCCACTGGTCAGTGACTGGGGCTGGTTAGTGCCGCTGACGTGTGGGGCCGGTCAAAGGCCACGTCAGCACAGTCAACTCTGACTGGTGGGTCCCGTGTGTTTATTAACTAATCTAAACAGAAATAAAACAGAGATTATTTCGAGCGTGGGGCCCAGGTGTCAGTGACATAGGGCTTAGTTAGTGGGGTGATTAACTCCTAATAGCTGCTATCACCGGCGGCTAATCGCCGGCGTAACCAGGACGCGGCGGCGTTGCCCGTCCGGCCAACTCCAGCGACGGGAGCTCGCGCGGCTGGGCGCGTTGGAACCGGAGCAAGGAGGCGCGTCGATTGGTGGCCTCAGGTGATGCTAGGGTGGCCGGGAACGTCGACGGCATCGAGTTCCGCGGCGGCGTAGTTGCGGCTTGCACGGGTGCGAGGAGCACGGTGCATGATTGGGCGACCTGAGGCGCGCTACGGGTTCCTGGAGAAGCCCGGAGCATGACTCCATGCTTGGGTTGGTCGGGCGGGACGGCTAGCGACGGCGAGCTTCACGGCGGTGGCGGCGAGCTCTCGGCCATCACAGAAACAACGGCTAGGGGAGGCAATCGATGGTGGGGAGAGGGGGAGAACGTAGAGGAGCTCACAGCGGTGAAGGGGAGCAACTCGGTGTAGCCGGGGACGCGTTGAGGCCACAAATTGACCGGAGGGGGCCGTCGGATCCGGAGGTTGAAGACGGCGCGTTGGCGGCGATGCAGGGCTTCCGGAGGGCCGTGGATCGGTGGGGAGGAAGAGGGGGTCGAGGCGGAGCTCCTGGGCGCATCGGCGAGGCTAGGGGTGGCCGGTGGCCATGGGTACGGCGACGATGACGGCGAGCTCCGCTCGGTGGTGTGCGCGAGAGGGAAGCAGAGGAGGGAATGGGGTCCAGGGGGAGAGAGGAGAGGTGCAGGGGGCGAGGGGGAGTGCGTGGC